>NW_009187672.1:0-240 GCF_000690835.1 Fulmarus glacialis
ACCGATGGCCGGCGCTGCGCAGAGCCGCATCACGGGTACAAGCGCTCCTTAGAGCTGCGTTCCTGCAGCACATTTGACGTTAAACTGATGCAGACGTTACTGCGATAACATAAAAACATGCGACGCATTTGCCAGAGGAGGAGAAGGGACCACGGCAGCCGCGGTGCCGGAGAGGTCGGTGCTCTCGTCGCTGCTTGTGGACGGTTTAACTCAAGCATGGGGCAACCCCCCCGCCCGCGC
>NW_009187672.1:311-1795 GCF_000690835.1 Fulmarus glacialis
AGCATGGGCCAACCCCTCCGCCGGCGCAGCAGCGTCACCGCTCCAGCCCGGGCAGCCGCTGCTCTGGCTTACCCACTGGTTTTCCCCCACCCAGGCTGAACCCCAGGTTTGCCATCGCTTGCCAGGGATTGCAACTAGCAGGGGAGTAAACGCAAGGAGCGAGGAAAACTCCTTGTAACTCACTCTGCAAAACTGCAGAGATCTTTTTTTAAAAAGGAAATAAACCATGACAATTTTCAAAGGTTAATTTTAAAAACAGGGTTACAGCAGGAAAACTTTGGAGATCAGAATTACGGTGTACAATCAACCCTCGGTGAGGAGAGCTTCCATTTCCTGTTAGTTTTGTTCATGGGTTTATGTTAGTTTTATGAAGTTGTACGGTGTAATTTATCTAGTCTTTCCTATTTATGGGCGCATTTCAGAGTACAATGTTAACAGCTTGAAACACTGCCATGCTTTAGCATTTTTTTGGTTTAACACTATTCAATGTGAAAAAATTAATATTTTGACTCAAAATACTGAATAGCAACTATGAATGTTAAAAATTCGCAGCTCATTTCAAAATATGTCAAAATCTCCCAGGGAACAGAAATACCGATTTATTTATTTTTTGGACCAGCTCTGGTCTTGCCAATGAACTGCGATGGGTCTTTGCAGCAGAACTGCCGGTGGCCGGCGAAGGGCGTCGGGGTTCTCCCGCGCCGATGTCCCGTGTACGTGTCCAAGCCCTTTACAGAGGGAGGAAAAAGCCCGCGGCTTTCTGTGTGGGGAAGCACTCTCAGGTGCGGCTCGCGTTCAGTATTTGCCGTTTTCGATAGGTATGTGATGGTCTTCAGAGGCACCGGAGACCAGCCAGCACCGCCAAAGCTGCTGCTGGAAAATCACAGCATTTGGTGACTCTGAAAATTGGTGACTTATTTCAACAGCCCGCTGGTTTTCTGTGGCTGAAAACTATCCCCAGAACTGCGGGAAGCGGCAAACTTTAAAAACTTGAAATGCGTGACCTTCCAGGGGTGTTAGCCCAGTAGCCGTGGGTGCTGCTTGGTGAGCGTGCTCTGCCCCCACGCTTGGGCTGCTTCGCTTCTCTGTCGATGCCTATTAAAATGCCGAGTGCGGGTCTGGTTTCCTCCTTCAGTGCACCAGAGGAATCTGCGCAGTATTCCAGTAATTAAAAAAAAGTCATTAATTATTAAGCAGGCATGTATCCGGGATCCGTGAGATAACTTAGCCTAAGAGATATAACTCTGTTTGCAAAGCTATTTGTGCGGAACATCTGTTTCTGCAGTGCAGTGTGTTGTGGAGGGAAGAAAATTTACAAATAAAAAAGTTATAAAATGTCAACAAAGGCTCTGGTATGAATAGCCAGAAGTTCAAATGACATAGGAGCCTTTACAGACTGCTTTTCTCAGCCTTTGAAAACCAACTGGGATTTTTTCAACAGTAAAAATTGCTTGCCCTGCCTGTGAAGCCCTGGGGTGATCCCA
>NW_009187673.1:0-203 GCF_000690835.1 Fulmarus glacialis
GTGATCCACGCTGACAGCACACGCCAGCACCGCTCCCTAAATGCAATTAAGTGGCGTAATCAAGTCATTTGGGGGAGAAGAATACTAGTGTCAGAGCAACGGAAGAGAAATAAAAAATCCGTGCAGGAGGGAGGTACGTAACACTGCACGCAAGGGATGGGGCAGGAGCAAACCCAGAAGCAGCATCACGCCCGGCCCTGATC
>NW_009187674.1:0-3915 GCF_000690835.1 Fulmarus glacialis
AACACCGCTCGTGACTGGACGCCAACTGGGACAATAACAGACACATTAGTAGGAGAATTTTGTTCCTTGCTGATACTGTTCATGTTTTGATATTTTTATGTAGATCTAGGTGAATTTTAATAAAGCAATGATCTGATTTCACACTCATATTTAAAAATTAAGTTCCTTGGGTCATATACACTAGAACTCTACACTTTATGCTTTTTTCACTTCCTGCAAGTACTCACAGGATTGAGTTTTTCCAGCATACATGTCTCGAAAAGAAATGTTGACGCTTGCTTGTGTGAATGTGAAATTTAGAAGAAGTAGAATGAAAGGGATATGCAAGAATCTAAAAAAACCCCACCAAACAAGTAACCAACAACCAACAGCTGCATCACTCAAATGTTCATGCTTACTCTGTGTAGAATAAGGAAGACAAAAGTGAAGTTAAACAAACAGAAGGCCTTATTGCACAATTTTCCATAACGAATACATCGGAGATAAATGCAGTCTCTTTATGAGCATCCAGTGGACAGAAGAAGTATCTAAATTCATCACCCTCTCTGGGGTATGAACTGAGTCAGGATAGCAGAATTTGGCCTCAGGTGAATTAAAGACATTAAGTCCAGCTCTACCTTCTTCAGATAAACAGAAAATTTCAGACTTAGTTTTTTCTGGCAAGCAGCTTTCAGTAGTAGCAACTTAAAAAAAATCTCCAAAGCACAAGGTTGGATGAGGACTTGAGATTCATTCCACTCTTTGATTCTACATTAAGCTCTTTGGTTTGATATTTCTCTCTTCTTCCCAGACAGAGAAAAGAAACATTTTTTTACAGAATGAGACCACAAGGTAACCAGGCTGAAGAATTATTATAACATGCCTTATGAAAACTCGTATTTATTGGTTTGAGATTCCAACACGAGATAGGATGACACTTCGGTGTTTCAGTTCTTCAGCTTCTATTGACGTAAATCAAGCCCCAAGTCCACCCCAGAAGTGGAAGACAGTACATGACGCAAGCCGAAGGGCCTGCCCTCAGCAGGGCAAAAAAAAATCACTTCTGGGATCTCTGCAAACCGCTTGGCCTTGAATTCTTGCTGTGAGTTTTCCAGAGAGTTTCTTAAATTGGGAGAATTTCTTAAGTTGAATGAATGCTAAGCCTTCTTGCTGGCAGGAAAGCTAGAGGGAGGAAGGATGCTCCCTCAGTTTTGGTGGGACTGTGAACCCCTGGCATCAGAGAACAACCAAATTCTACTCGCAAGGAACTGAGGGGCAAATGACATGAGGAGCCAGTGGCATTGCCAGTGATGGTCAGAGGCGACATGCCTTACCTTTAGAAAACTTGTATCTGACAGAGTCGTGGAGCTTGCTACGTAGTGTACTGTTGCTTCAAGTCCTGCCTAAATTAAACAGGGTCAATCCCTGGCTTGAAAGTTATTTGGAGTAGATACCACATCCTCCTTTAGGCTTTATCTGCACCTGGCATCAAGTGGAAGAGGGAATACTACTTCTGCTGTGTCTGAGCATCACTGTGACAGTAATATGAAATAGCAACAAGTAATCATCTACTTTGGGGACTACAGTTCAGATTAAGTTTGTTAGTGAGGAACCGAAACGTGAGTTTGAAATTCTGAGAAGCCCTGCATGCCTCCAAACCTTAGAGAAGCCCTCCAAGCCTCCAAATCTTAGAGAATAAATCATCCACTAATGATTTTATTTTTTAAAAAAAATTCAGCATAGATTAACTGTAACTTTATGCATAGAGCTTAGAGAGGGGTTTTCCATCTCTCTCTCTCTTTCTTGGTCATGTTGTGCCTTTCATCTTTGCTGTAATTCTGCTCCCCTCCAGTGTCAGTTCTCACACATCTCCCAGCTTTGCATCTTGATGCACGTCTTTCCTACGACTTCAGTCACCTGCATGTGCCTGGTACATGTGCTGGCTCCACATGCCACCCCTCCCTTTTTCTCTTGCTGTCTCTGTCTCTTTCTCAGACCACAGGGGCCACATGATCACCACTTTCTCAGTGTGGCATTTCCTTCTGTGCATTGCTCTCGCACGTTGTTTATCTCTCGGAAGGATTGTAACTATAGATAGCATCAGTGGAACTGTATCTGTCTAGGAGCAGATGTCTACCTCTGCCGTATCATCTTAATTGCCCTGCTGTGGCTAACCTACCAGAAGTCTTTTTTTTTCTGTCTTACCTTTTTTTTTGTCTTTTTTTTTCCCCCTCCAATTTTGCAAATGATTAGTTGAAAAACAGCAGGACTCAACTGGTAGGCATAGGACTCACCTGGCCATATTTAAACCTGTAAAGAAAGAGAATCTCTTCAGTCCCTAACCAACTGGACAGTACTTTCTAAGGTCTTTGACATCTTGTCTTATACTTTCATTTTGTAGTGAATTATGTAAACATTGCTGAAAGAGAAACTAGAGAAGTAGGAAATGATTATAAAAATGTCAGTCTAAAACAAGGTGCTACAGTTTAGACTAGGAGGATAAGCAAGTCGTGTAAATAACATTACTATTTATGAGAGACATACTTCTACTTGTTTCTAGGGTATTGATAATTTTGAGTTTGCGGGTTTTTTTGAGAAAAAATTGAATCACATAGCTCTTCAGAAGACTTTTCTATGTAAAAAACTTGAAAGATATTAATTTGGTTGTCTTAAATAGAAGTGGTCCAAATTCTACCTTTCAATCATTCTAGATTTACATTGATCAACAGTAAAGTATGGATTTGTACTAGTTTGGGACTAAAGTTTAGCCTATGAAAGCTGGCATATTCCATTATAATTACTTTAGGTATTTTGCAGAGGGCTGAAAAACTGCTTGTATCAGAAAGCTACACTTGAATTATCTATGTTCTCCACATGAGGAAGATGATAGGTTTGAAAGGTATCCAGCCTTCAGTCAGTTCAGACTTAGCCTTACGTTCGCAATAAAATTTGAATCAAGTTTCACTTGGTTTCTTGAAATTATACTGTGGAAATGGCTTATGATTGACCTAAATTATATTCATCCAGTAAATGTTTGGTCCTTTTGATGAAGTAACACAAGCACAGTATTTTTAAGAGGTGTATATATACCAATATACACATTTACTGTCAGTGATAAATTAAAATTAATCAGACATTACCAAGTTAGTATATAAAATACTACAATTACTTCTAATCACGGACAGTACAAATCAACAGACAAATAGCACTCTGATGTATTGAGCTAGAAGAACTTTTATTTTCAGTACTTATACGCATATAAACACATAAACCATAATTTTTGTCTCCCATCCCTTCTCCTTCTTTAATAAGAAGGATCTTCCAACGCAGGATACGAGTATCTTGTGCCCAGCATCAGGAATGTGCCCGTCACATGACAGCTAACTTCTACTAGAGATGTTTACAGAAATTTTGGCAAAGTTAATTTAATTTTTTATTCCCCCCCCCCTTATACGCATATAAACACATAAACCATAATTTTTGTCTCCCATCCCTTCTCCTTCTTTAATAAGAAGGATCTTCCAACGCAGGATACGAGTATCTTGTGCCCAGCATCAGGAATGTGCCCGTCACATGACAGCTAACTTCTACTAGAGATGTTTACAGAAATTTTGGCAAAGTTAATTTAATTTTTTATTCCCCCCCCCCTGCATTTAAGGTCCTCTTAAGTTGTCTCCTGACTGCTGCAGTGCCTTGAGAAAAGTAAAAGGTCTTTGTGCTCTATTTCAGGCACCGCAGTAATAACAGTTTCAAAATAAGCTCAATTCAGTGCAGAATCTCCATTTGAATCCTTTTTTTTCTTTATTGTTTTGCTTCAGCTCTTTAATACAGATTAAATTTAGTCCAAAATTGCCCTTGCAAAGACAGTATCTTTTTACTCATCATAATTATTTCCGAGGTGTCAGCAAAACAGTTTTTTTTTTTACAACAGCAACA
>NW_009187674.1:3954-13790 GCF_000690835.1 Fulmarus glacialis
TCTTGGTATCTCATCAGAGCTGTTAATTAAATTTCATTTGATAGTATTTACCGCAGGTCATGTTGAACCCTCCCACCCTCCCCTATACACACAAACACACAGACACGCACACATAAAAAACCCCAACCCCATACCTCAGGAAAGAAAGTGAAGTTTTAAAATCTATTTACAGTTGTGACAGTTCTACTTTCAGATTCTTCATTGGATTTCAGTAATTCTTAATCAAAACACCACAACAGACAGTAAGCTTTAAGCAAGAGAGCGTTACTATCAGGTAAATTTTTGGTATAAATACAAATTATTGATATTTAGTATTTAAAAATCAACACACAAATTCAACAAAAAGCCTAAGAATGAGCCCCAGGAATTCTACTTAGAAATATAGGTAAAATTACAAACTTCAGCTAAGAATGTGGCTCAGACAGATTCCTCCCAGAGGCTCCCTAATCCTGGCGATAAATGTAGCTCTTTATCTGCCTTTCTCTTTAGCTTCAAAGATCTCCAGACATCTAAGCTTGATTTCAAGCAAGTGTCCCTATCTGACCACCACAGCAGTACCAGGAGGTACCTACATTTTTGTAAGTTCCTTGAGATCTAAGTTAACATTCTGTTAATGTCCGTCATTTACAGAGACTATATTTATTTGGATATTGGAGTTCTAACAGTTCTGGAAAGTCTAAAAATTATTTCATTTAACTGCAGTGAGCAATAACAATTAGAAGTAATTATTGCTGCAAAATGTTTAGAGTAAGGTGATCTAGTGATTAAGCCTCTTATTGCCTTGGGAGATAATAGTCTTAGAGCCCTTCCCCAGCTCTACCATTGATCTTCTGTGGGGTTTTTTGGACAAGTGACTAGACTTTCTCTATGCTCTTATTATCCTTTGGAAAAGGATGTCAATAATAAAACTTTTTTTTCCTACCTTTTTTTTTTTTTTTTAATCTTTGCTGATTAGATTTGAAGTTTTTGAAAGACTGAAGCTAGCTTTTGTATGTTGGTAGAAGTAGGCTGTACAGTATCTTACTTAGAATTTCTAGCCATTCTATAATACTAATGTGAGAATAGTAAATATCTGAATGATGAATTGATGTGAAGAGGAATTTGGAGCTAATCTTAAACCTCAAATGAATCCAAATTGTTTAGATGGCAGTAGTCCAGACATTCAGAATCATATCTGAATTTCTTTCAAGTATGAAATGTTTGGGTAGTTCAAGCCCAAAGGACTTAATTATCTTCATGACTAAACTCGTAGTATCTCCATGGAATTGGAAATTCCTCCCTATTTATGCAGGCAAAATAGGGCTACATGTAAGAACAATGTGAATCAGGAGAGTGGGACCAGGCTGTCATGTGTTCACTGTCATGTGCCATGACTTAGATCATGTAAGCTGCAGAAGAAGCACCATTCAGAGAAGTACAGGGCTGCCCAGCATCCCTTTCTGGTAATTTCTGCCTCAGCAGCAATCCAAAGCAGATCCATTTAGTCTTTTACTGTTATTCCCAACTGATAATAGCATTGTTGTGATTTGAATTTGGCCGGAAGGTTCCTTCTTCACACTTCTTCCCGATTTTTCTTTTTCTGCTTCTGGTGTGACAATGAATTTTGGCAACATACTGTGTCAACTGAGCCAATATCAGCATGCAGTATTATTATATTGAATACAAAATCTGGAACCATTGTTACTATGTGCACATTATAAACTGCTCAAGCCTGTGCTTCTGACGCTCATGATTCAATGTGACAAGAGGGAAGAATTTCAGAAAACTTGATCTGTGCATCTAAAAGAGGGTGGAAGAAGCTGGGTAGCTGAGGAAGTGTTTCACGACACATAAGCACTATAAACTGACTCAGCACTGGTGGATACTAACTATTATCTGACACTGAAAGGAAGAAGTGAACGCAAACCTGCTAAGAAGTGTCTCTGAGAACTTGCTGTTGTGTGTTGCACTGGTTGGCCACCTCAGAAAACAGGACATTGTGGATTTAGAGATGAGCCAGCTTTCTCACTCTGAGAGTTTGCCTTCCAGGCCAAATCTGTAAAATTTCAGTCAGTCGTAATGACTTCTGTAGATGAAGTCTGTCCATTTGATGATTCTCAGTGGGAGAAAAGTTTAACATAATAACCTTTGCATTTGACCTGTGCTAGAGAGTTACTTCTTTTCCCTCTTTTTTTCTTTTTTTCATTTAGTCTTGGGTTGCCCACAACATATGTACACTTTTACTGGACCATCCTTATAATCCTTGCAGACTGCACTCAGAAGGAAAAGAAACTGGGATTACATAGGTATTTGCCTAATTATAGGAACTGGAATTTGAAATATTTGCTGGTCCAGTTTTAAAACACCCCCATATAGAGAAGAGCACTTTTGAAGATGGCTACACCATCCCATTATCTGTTTGTTTTGTGAGGAGGACCCATTGTTCTCAGAAGGGTCAAGCTGGATCTTTTCATTAGCAACAAGTCTGTCATTAGCAATAGCTTTCATGCATTTATGGTAAAAATAATGGAAATAACATTTTTTTCTGCATAGAGGTGATCAAAAAATTGTTTTCAGAAGGGTGTTCTTTTAAATATTTCATAAGGACATGCTGATTTTAACAATATTTTAATGGAAACATTTCAGTGATTTAAAATCAAAATAAAACAATTCATTTCTGCTTTTTTTCTCTTCCGGATTTATCCTTTCAACATTTGTATTCTATTTTGTATTAACATTTACATCATCTATATATTCAATATTTCAAGCTGTTCAGTGAAAAACTTTTTGACCCTAGTGAAACAGTTCAACAGTATCAAAACAAATGTATTGCATCACATGTTGTAAATAAATATTTTTAGAAGTTCTCCCCTGTTGCTCTGTGGATGCATTTCATCCTAGATTGGCACAAACGGAAAAGTTGAAAAGTTGGGATTCATTCTACCATTCCTAGGATGAAAACTGGCTGTTTCCAGAAAAAAAAGGGGAAAAAGAAATATCATGGGGAAAAAGAAATATCACAGGGAAAAAGAAACACAAACTTTGTTATCTTGTCTTAGACACCTCACGTGCCTTTGACAATTCACTACACTGTCCAGCTCTGTCCCTTCAGTACTAGTGCTGCTCCTCGTTTTTCATGTTTTTCATGGTTATATGCTGCCCTTCTGACTGTTTGTCTGTACATATAGCCTAGCTGTAACAGAGATATAAATATTAAGAGTTGTTCAAAGACATTTTGTCCACTAACCAAGACTTTTTGCAAAACAAAACCCAGTCTTTTAAGGTAGGACCTTCTATATGGGAGGTGACATGCCTGAGAGATAATAAAGTAAAACGTTATCTACCCACTGAGTAATGGAGTCATTTGCCATCAGCATTACACAGAACATTTGTGAATTGTACCAGTAAGAGTATCTCAACTTTAGGGAAAAAGCTACTTGTCCTGTCATTAGTGAAGCTATAGCAATAGCAGCAGGGGAGAGGGTAAAGAATCCTAAAATAAAAGACAGAGAAAAGGATAAAATCTAATTAATGGAGTTTGTAGATTGGAAAGCCTATCTGTGGTTCATTTAAACATGAATATCTAATGCAAGGCTAGGCAATCCCTTATAGCACTGACTTCTAGAAACTGTAAAAAAAGATCATGCTTTAGTCCTGCTATTACTTTACCTTGATGATAGGAGGTTAGAATATGAATGCAGTTTGAAAGATAGTACCATTTCTTTGATACATCAAAAAGCACTCTGCAGTAGACTACTACTTTAGTAGGACACTTATAGTCAAAGCTAGTATTTGACTATGCTCCTAATGTCATATTACAATGACAGAAGCTCAAGATATATCAATTTAATCTTAGTTCAAAAAAATCTTTTAGTTCTGCTATAGCAAAATCAAAATGGACTTTTATAGTTTTTCAGCTTGAAATTGGACAACGAACAACTTTTATAGTAAAAATGAAATGCAGAATATGGTTGAAAGGGTAATCATATTCAGAGTTAAAAAATAAAGCACTTAAGTTTCCAAATAGGAAGCTATGCTAATAAGAATGAGATTACACAATTAAAAATCAACTCTTCTGACTACTAAAAGACAGTGGCTGTGCATGTCTTGTCATTTCTTGTTTTATACTGTTTAAGGATAATGGTGTCTTTGAAATGACTCCTGATGTACCCTGATGAAAATGAGAACTAGGCCCACTTCATAGATGTTAGGTTGAACAGTTTGGTATATGGCTCAGTATAATGTGAATGAATTTTGAGTCATCTTGTAGGTTTTTAAACTTCATCAGTCTAATCTTTTGTGTAAAAAAAAAAAAAAAAAGCGTTCATTTGTAGAACTACAACATGTAAAAAAGTTCTTACAAAGGGTAGGTGTTACCAGCTACTGGTTTCACCAGACTGTAAAGTGAATCCACAGAGTGAGTCATGCTGTTCAGTCACGATACCTGGCAGCTAATTCGTTACTCACAAAGAGATACGGAAGTGGGGTGTACACAAACTCATCACCAATAAAATGTTTAACAGGTTTGCCCAACTATAAAAAATTTCCAAGTCTAGATATAATCTAACTCAGGATTCAATTATGTAATTTAAATGACTGGCCTTAAAGATCAAAAAATACATACTGTAGATAATGTAGGTAATTCTCTCTCTGCATGTATATAGCCTTTTCTAGGTAGCATTGTAACTGTGTGCAAAGACAAAAGGTATGAAATCTTCTAACTGCAGAGAGCAGGGCTTTTTTTCTGTTAAACACTGCACTTAGAGGCTTCCTTTTGCTCAATTCTTACTATATTTGCTATGTTTGATTGGGAAGCCTCATCCCAGGAAGAAAACTGCCTTCCAGCTTCCTCCTTCTCAGATCTGTTGGGATCCCTTAACAGTGGCAACAGTGACCAAAAAACCCCCAAGCCCCAGCTATTCACAAGTCTGTATAACTTCTCTTTTTTCCTTTCCTGTCATGGCTGCAATAATGAAATTCTGTAGAGTATTGTGGAAGTAAACTATCCAACTCTTTGGTTTGCTTAAGAGGTAGTTTGTGGTCGGGTACCAAACAGACGTGTCGAATTACCTAACTTTAATTTCAAGTAATTGGTGAACAGAATTACCCTTGGGGTTGAGGGAATTATAAACAATGCAGCTCCTGGTACTTTTCTCCCCTCTGGATAGAGCCAAGTGGAAATTGCTGCTAGTGGGTATGTTACAGCTGCTCGTGACAGTCTGAGAAGGTGGATATTTGCAAATAATAGAGTTCACTTGACCCTCGCTGCTTGGCAAGGAAACACAAACTATTTGAAGTACTTTCCTGGGGTTTTGGTAAGCACTATCCTTCTTTCCTGTGATTTCTGCAATGATCATTTAATTGTTGGTAATAATTTAAGACAATTTCTTTTGAATAAATTTTGATATGCACAGAATTAGCCTAATAAAATGGACAATCCAGACTTGACCTCAAATGCTGCTCTTTAGCTAATGTTATGTCTGCAAAAGAAACATAAGGATTATATTGACTAGGCAGAAAAAGAAGGAATAATATGTCTGATATTCCCTGTATGCGTTTTGTTGATCCTAATTGCTATGAAGGGGGCGATGCGGAGGAATTAATGGATATTTCACTTCCCAGAACACTTTCTGAGAACACACAGCCTAAATGAAGCTCTATTTCTTTTGTCAAATTCAAAGGTCCTGATTCTCATATCACTTACACTGTGTATTTTCTTAACTTGAATGGGTTTAATTTTGTTTTATGTAGGAAATGCCAACACACTCTCTTCATGGTATTCTGTTCTGGACTCACCAAATCAGGAAGTGAGGATAATTCAAATCAGTTTGAGATAAATACCTGAGCTCAAGTGGTCCCTTTCAGGCCTGACTGGCATTAAGTAGGAACCCAGCAGGTCTCTCAAATCCTTTCTTAATATAAACTAGTCAGATTACTTTGGAAATCTCCATCCCTACACCTCATGCATTGCTCTGTTTCCTCTGCTGCTCTGATCACTGCTGAGATTGATGGGATTTTGTTGCTTTTAAACCAAACTGAACATCCACTGGGCCACCTGTCCCCTTAAGGGACTTTATGAAACAGTCTCTTGACCACAGAACTAATCACCAGTTGCTGAGAGTCAGACGCATATGCGGAAGCAGAAGAATGATGACCATGCAATTTTAAAAGTCAATGTGTAGAAAGTAAATGCATCTGTATTGGTATGGCTTTAACACTTAACCTATAGCATACACTATAGTCAATCCCTCAAACTGAAAACCTTGAAAAACACTATGCAGACATACAAGCCAAAGCTTGATAATTAAGCAGTTAGCCAGCACCAGTTAGAGCACTGTGAACATCAGGCCACAGAGCCCGTGGTAAAACACAGTAGGGCTGGGGGTGCCTGTGGTCTGATACTGCACTCCTGAGGAGGACAGAAGAAAAAGTGACATAGTCCACTGTATGTGAGTTAAGAAAGGCTCTCAGCATATTAGTATGTTATTTACAAAGGCATCAGTTGGCCAAAACTTGTAGACCTCAGATTTTGTGGAACAGCTAACTACTCCAGTGCTCGAAAGAAAAAAAGTTTTAGGGAAAGCACAGTGTTCAATAGACTCTACTTACTATTACTGTGTGTTTTAGATGGTGAATTGCTATTGTTTGTATGATGAAACAAACCACTGGGGGGAAAAAAGAAGGTTTTATTTTTATGTTCTATATCTCTTTTCAAGGCTATTGTTAACGGATGGAGGCAACCAAGAACCATACTGTGAGGTATTGTGTGGCTGTGCTGTAAAATAAAAATTGAATTTGAATTCTTATAATACAAGAGATGAAAGGCATTACTGTGTTGATTTCTACATCAACTCCCATAGAAATGAACAGTGGCAGTCCAGGCCCACTCACCAAACAAAGAATGGGGTTTGCATGATGAAGTGCTTCTTTCAAGAGAAAGAAAAATCAGATATGAGATTTTTTACTTTCCGGTGCCACAGGACATTTGGTGTCTTACCAGTTCAACAGGTTTTACTCTCAGCTGCTTGTCAGGGCCTGTACATTACCTCCATTTTGTTTGGTAACTGTTCATAATTTAACCCAGGATTGGTCTCTCTTATTTGCAAATGGTCTCTGCCTTCTTCAGTCTAGAGTACTATCCATAACTATGTGTCTGTGAGCGTGTGCGCTAGTGCTTTGTTTACCCATAGAGTTGTACCTTGCAAGCACAGAACTGTTTGTCCATAAGGACAGCCATGTTTGTGGGTTTTTTGGGGGGGATGTCTCTTAGGAAAAACCAAAATACCGCATGGTCAATTTCTATGGGTTTCAGAATGCATGTGAGAGGCTGGGAGTCAAATCTTGGGCTTGCACATATTGTTTTCTTCCAGTTGAGATCAACGGCAGATAGAGGTTTGGCCCCAGGTGTTTAAAGCCTTTCCTTCCTTTTTTAACTACAGCTTGCCTTATCGGCCCCAAACTATTTCAAGCTCGTCAGCTTTTAACTGTGGGAAACTGAGTGAGCTACCAACTGAAGCCCTGCCTGCTTATGGGAAGCTGTTGCTGCTGCTGCTGCTTTGAATGGCTGTCCATGCCGCTTGCGCCTCAGCCCCCCTTCCTTCTTGCAATACCCGTCAGCAGTGCATGTCCGCCAGCAGTTACCCCATCTTTAGTGCACCAAAACCACTTGGTAGATGCATGACAGCATTTGAGCTGAAGTGCCTGGGCTTTGGCATTTCTTTCTCAGCTGCTAAAAGCTGTCTTTGGAGCCTTCATTTATTTGATTTGTTCCTTTATTTATTTATTACTGAGCTCTCTATGAGTAACTGGAGGAGATAAACCTTATTCTCTGAAATTTTCAAACTTTTAGAAAGTTATGAGGCAGGAGGTTCTGCAAGCTGAAGTCTTTCCTTTTTATTTTTGTTCTAATTTATTTCTCATTTAGTATTTAATGCTAAAAATTCTCCCCTATAAAATCATAGTTCCAGTGGCATGTTTGCTCCAAACCCTAATTCATTTTTGTTTGCAGTACAGCTTCGGACTAAGTGGAGGATTTTCAGTTTTCTCTGATATTTCTTCCACTTTCTTAATACTGAAGTAACATCACTAGCATGCTTTGGTCCTTCTTTTCATACTCCCTGTACTGGCAAAATCAAGCACCCTAAAAATGTGTAAGGCCTCTGAAACACAGGACTGGCTTTAAAAAGTAAGATATGTTTCCTTGTTTACAGGGGGGGTGTTGAGATTTTAGAGTTTATTCTCACCAAATTTTCAAGTTTTATTTGTGCAATGCATACTAGAAATGTTTTATTTTATACTGAGAGCTGAAATTCTCGTGAAATCGCTTGACTCCTGTAATTATGAGTTCAAAACAATAAAAAACTCACAATGAAATTCTGACAACTGTCAGCAGGTCTCCCAGGTTAATAAGCAGAATTTTTCCATAAAGACACATTACAAAAACCAAAAGGACAATCCATTTTATAGTTTATATTCAGCATTGCCATTTTTATAAAAAAATTAGCTAGTGTCTCTTTGTAGCCTAGTACTCCTAATTTTTAAAGAACTTCACCAAATCATTTTTAGTTTAATCCTGTCCTCTGGTTTGCCTCAGTTTCTTAGTTTATAGAGGAGTTTTATCAGTGGAGTCTTCTGATTTGCCCAGATCTGGTCATTCTGATTTGGTGTGTAATTTCTGTATTTTTATATGAGTCATTTCTCCTGAGTACTACATTGCTATTCTTTCCGTAAGAAAACATCTTTTTCTTTTCCTCTACTTTGCCCATTTTAAGGTTAGTAAGAAAAGTTGGAGTGTTAAATAAAACCTCTGCTGTCGACAGGCATTGTTTGCAACGTCACCCAGGACCAGGAAGGTTCAGAGAGGTAATAACCTACTAAAACATCCGCAGTAGTGTTTCTAGTTTGCCACCACTGGTAGAGGCATTCATGTAGTGTAAACGTGAACATGTCCTCTGTCTGAGTCCCACCAAGCTAATGCAGGACATGAGGGGTAATAAAAAGCATACATTTTGATCTGGCTCAGAATGAAACCACAGTATTATTTCTTTGCAGAGTCATAGTACAATGTCTTTTTCTGCTCTTTCAGTCAGGAAGACAGCATTATGACCTTGTTGGGCCATGTTTAATCATTCACATTTTAGAAAAGAGTGGGTTTTTTTTCCTTTGGTAAGGGCCTTTTTTAATTACCAGAGAACAAAAACTCTGTTCTGCCTTAGGAATGTTTAATGTTCCAGCTTGGAAAGCAAATTGAAGAAGAGCTCCAAAGATATAAAAATCACATTGGATAACACCAAAGAAACCAGATTCTTATAACATACAATAAAGCCAGGGCATGAAGATAGCAACACAGAAATATTGAGACTCACGTGATGCCAAATTACAAGCCACTCTCCTCTGCCCGTCAACCAGAGACCCAATATCATGGCTCTTCATGGAAGGGACAGAATTAATGTATATACAACACAACCCTCTGAAACACAGTGGTTGAAACAAATATGACTAGGCAGGTAGAGGGTACAGTAAGCAAGCTGAAGTGTCAAAAACAATTAAGACGCTAAAAAAAACCCCGCTTAACGTATCACTAAGGAGAGAGAAACTCTATACAATATAGCAATTCTCTGCACATGGAAACCTCACCTTCAACGATCTTTATAGTCTATATGGTGTATATTATTTACATCTGATCATTCAGTTTAGTAAAACAAAAAAGCACCATCTGCCCAACCGCACTTTCCTTCCAGGAAATTGAAATGAGAACGGATGTTGTCTTTCATGCTTATTTTCACTCTTTTTCATGTTTAACTCTTAGTACAGTCAGTATATGCTCAAAACGAAATGTAAACCGACATATTCCTTAG
>NW_009187674.1:13801-14120 GCF_000690835.1 Fulmarus glacialis
GTGCACATAGCAAAGGAAAAAAAGAAAAGAAAAGAAAAGACAGGCATAGAAACATCAAAAAAATCCAACCTGAAATAGATTTCTGTGCACAATTATCGCAATTAGAACATGGGGACACTCATTGCCTATGTTCCTTGGCAGCTGTTTTTTCCTGTAAGACATACAGTCAACCAGATAGAAAACAGCAGCACTGGAGAATAGTCAATTAATCAGGGAGTTATCACTCCTTAGAACAAGATACATGCTCTACCTTTGAGATTTCTGAAGTGTTAGAGGTAACATCTTTCCTTCCATCCCCCAAATTAACGACCTGCTATGC
>NW_009187675.1:0-275 GCF_000690835.1 Fulmarus glacialis
GTTCGGGGCACTCACCCGCCCTCACACACACGCACACACGCACACACGCACGCACAGCGCAGCACACACATGCCCACACACATACAGTGTAGGGCACACCCACGCTGCGTGGGGCACACCCATGCACACGTGTTGCAGGCTGTGCACACACACACCACCCCCCCACACACACACACTGCAGGGGCCAGCGGGGCAGGCAGGGACCCGACCCAGTGCGCCGTGGGACAGGCAGGGGACGCCACGGGACAGGCAGGGGACGCCACGGGTGGCGGGCG
>NW_009187676.1:0-30182 GCF_000690835.1 Fulmarus glacialis
TTTCAGAAGAGATGGTGTAGATTGGTTGAAGTTTTCAACATATTTAGGAAAACCAAGTTTCAAAACTTCAGAAAGGACAGGATCCAGGGACGAGGGGAGCGTTGAGTCTTGGGGACCCTCTGCCTGAGTCGGGAGCGGTGGCTGAGCATTGCTTAGGGGACCAAAAGCAAAAAGGGGATTTGAGCTCTGGGAGGAGTGTGTTCGGGATATCTCATGTCTGTCGCTGTGTGTTACCCAGCATTTCCACAGCAACAGCCATAATAACTGAGCTACGGCAGGCACAGCGTATACAGAACATTAAAATCTGCCTCTTAGCTGCATCTGATACTCCAGCCAAGTCGTTAGTTCAGTAACAGCTGCAAACTTAAGTCATGCTGGTGATTTTCTGCTTTTGGGAAGGCTTTGGCAAAACACGAGTGTTGCGATGTCCTGTAAAAACTGTGGGAACTGGATTGTCTCCCAGCCATTTTCTTCTGTGAAGCACTGAGCTTGTGGAGGGTCACGGAAGGGGCTGATTTTCTTGCAGCCCAAGATTAGACTTTGGTGTCACCTCATGCAGAAGTCACCTCATGAGGCGAAGGACAAGGAGGCAGTGTTTGGCTTCTGTGACCCTTACCATGTTAGGAGCTCTATAAATCCATTGTAGAAAGTTACAGTGGATTCAGGATTGAATGAGGAGTTGTCATGATCTGCGGAGCCCTTGCGTATCATTTGCTCTTTGGCTTGACCCACTTGGTGGGCTGTATCATGCCACCAATTGCCAACTCAAAAAACATGTTGGGAAGATGGATGCACGACTGCTCTGGCAGATTCATGACAGGGTTGGACAGCCATGCAGCTTGCTGGAGAGAGAGGGAAAGGATTTTTTTAGAGACTATCATTTTGTATGGCGAGGGTCTGTGAAGTCTGTGGCTGGAAGAACGTGCAAAGCCTTCACTAGCGTTGGAGAAATGTTTTCAGCTGGCATTAAGGTGTTGATATTTACCAGTTCGTTGTCTTTTCCACTTTGTATTCCTTTGGCTTTTATGGAGGTTAGCCTGAGCCAATACATTGAGGTGTTCAAGGACTCAGATGTCTGTGTGGTATAAATCACAACTCTTAATTACAATGAGTGAGAAAAATGTAGTTATGTTACTATGTAAATGGGAGGAACAGGAAGGCTATCTTTTGAAACCTGACAGCATAACTTGAACTTTGGCTTGAATCTGATCTATATTTGTAGAGACTTTATAGGAAGAGTTATGTCAGATGGAGACTACGTCCAATTGTGGTATTTTTTAAATTGTTCGCGTATGAAGAAAACTTGCCCCACCCAATTAAAAAATAGTATTGTTTCTACCTGTTAAGTCCGTTCATGAAGGTAAACCTCCAGGAAAGATGGACTTCCTTTACTTTCCCAAAAACACAGTTGCCGTTGGTTCACAATTCTATCATGCAAGGAATAGTGAAATTTCTTGCTGAGAGAGTGAAGGCTGGGTTGATTTTCTTTTTCAGGATGTTGATACAAGATATTTTTATACTATTTGAAGCAGGTTTGTAAAATGTTTCTAATGAGTTCTCCTGTAAAAATCTTAATGTTATCCCTTTTAATTCTTTATTTAATCCTTATCAAATCAGATTAACAAAAGAAAGATTAGCTCCAATGTCAGCAAAAAATATATAGCTGCAACACCATGCCGCGTTATTCTATTAGGGCTCAAGTTTGTAATCTCTTAAAGTTGGAAAGATACCTAGTAATGTTTAAATGCCCTTATTATTTTCTAATTCAGGAAAATTCACATTTGGTCATCTTTTTCAAAACAGATTTTCTAGAATTTATAATCATCCTCTTCTAATTATTGTTAATACCTGGCCATCCTATACCCACAGTGAAATGTAGCCAGCTCATACATCTATCTCTATGTGTTAAAATCATGAATTTACAGAGCTGCTACTCAGCCTGCAGTACTGATACCTAATCTTTTGACTTTGATAAGCTTCAGAAATTTGGAGAGTTGTAAAACTAAAAAATGAAAATTAATATTTATTCTGGAATCTCAGTTTAGTCACTCTATGTCCCTTTTGAATAACTGAGCAATCAGATGAAGTTATTGAAACCTGCTACCGTAGAAATGTTGAGCTTTAAATAATTAACTCTGGCTTTCTATATCTTTTGGTATGAGTCTTATGCATTTATTTCATTGTATCAGTAAGCTACAATATAATTTGGATCATTTAACTGCCGAGGCTTCGCCACATCATCAGGTTGTTGGTATCTTTTATTCCGTTTGACATGCTGAAAGACAGTTTTCAAATCTTCATTGTCATTGTGATCAAGTGTAGCTGCTTCCTGCAATGGACTCCCCAGCGTCCTTTGTGCTTTATCAGCTATGTCTTATTGTGATGTACTATTCCCCTTGAAGATTATTACTTCTGAGATCTCTTCAGAACTATGAAGAAAGCACTCCTAGTTCATCCACATGCTACACTCCAAAACAATGAAAGCTTAGAAGCAAAGATAAAATATCATATTATTCATGGAAAGAAAGTTGAATTCCTATATTTTTCACTGTGCACAAGATGTATTCACTAAAACCAAATTAACAGGCAACCCCACATCAAAGAAAATTAGTCACTTATGCAGGATGATTTTTTTGCTGGGAACTGATACCTGTTGCATGTTCCATAAAAGGTGGTATTGATTCACTTATTGTTAATATAGCTCTTGAAAGACAATGTTAGAATGATCTCAAGAAATTCTTGGTTTGATTCTTTTTTAGCTCAGAGAATATGTATTATAAATTAGAAATGTATTTTCTCCAAACCAACTGTGCTACTCCTAGCAATGTGAGAGTTTCGGAAACTGTACCCAATGTGTTAGCGATTTTGTAGCGCGTGAAGATTTTGGTTTTTTACTGGTTAAGGAATAGCATAATTTTCCAGCTCCTGAGTTGCTACTAGTCATTGCCTCATAACTTGTGTCAAATTTATAATTCATTAACAGTCACAGTCTTCACAGCTTAGTTTGTGATTTCTTAACTTTCTCATGCTTCTGCAAAATCATTTTATTCAACAGAGTCTTTTCATTTTTCTGTTCTCACTTTTTACTTTTAGATGATTAAAACGGGGCAGGTACTGTCCAGAGTGGGAACAGACTTGTGCACTAGTAATAGCATCTTATCATTCCTGTTTCCTGCTACTCCCAGCTTAATAATGTTTTAAATGTTATTAAATCTCAAAAAGTCTAGACTCTGCAATACTTTCTAGCTCTATAGGATAGTGGGAGGTAGCAAAATTACTCTAAAAATTATCACAAATATCTTGGCAGTGTGCAGGATGAAAGAAAGAAAACCTGTATCTCTGTCCAGGGCAGCCTTGTATGATCTGCCTTAAGTTCCCCTGTTTCCATGTTCGATGATATGCAAATTCCAGCCTACCTCAAAAATCCGTATTTCCAGCTTTTGCAGTCATGAAAATTACCCACTAGGACTCTTCTCTGGCATTAGAAGACTATGAAACCCAGTGTACTTCTGAAGTGGAAATATGAGCTAGCAGATACGAGTCCAATAGATCAAAATTTGTCACTGCTAAGAATTGTGGTTTGCAGTGGATTCATCTCACTTCAGTTCTCCAACCAGATATTATTCCATGGCAGTCGAGGCTTCCGTACCTTCAGCATGGTGTCAGCAGTGTTAGTTTCGATTATTAGAGAGTCTTATGCTTTCACCATTATTTTCACTTTCCTTGTCTTTTCCTTTGTCACTTCATTTACCTTGTCTCCTTTGTGGTGTTATCTTTTTATCTGACAATTTGATTTCCCCCGGGATGGTTCCTTTTGAGGGTGAAAGGAAACATGAGATCATCAAACTGATATTTTATTTTCCCTTCATTGCATGTCCTCTATATTTTATCTTGTTTTTATTTTAAATTATTTTTTCTGTATTTTTGATGTGTCTGAAATCTTTGTACATTTTTTGCTCAGTTGCATATAAATGATCATTTGTTTGTACCACTGTATTGTATTCTACTTTTCTAAGAATAAATAAAGTTTTTTGGGGAAAATAAATAATGCAAACACTGGCAAAATAATGCATTTTAATGCCATCTAGAAATTCAGTTTCAAACTAGCTTTGAATAGAATAAGCTGAGAAACTTCATTTAACTAGCATTTTTAAATCAGCAAAGTGGTGTTAGGAATCAGTCATCCCAGAATGCAAAGTTTAATGTTGTTTGATGATGAAGTATAAGCTGGAAGAATCAGTTAAAGAAAAAAAAAAACAGGAGGAGGATATAATGTATAAATTGCCTTGTACAGAAACTGGTAATAGCTGGAAGGGCATCTTAGCTAACTCGGTGTTGGCTTTTTACATGAGTGAAGAAACAAGATTTTCTGCTTAGAGGTCCCAACAGTGAAGCAGATAATTCTGTAATATCTGGTCACAGACAGTGTGCTCATCGAGAATCCACTGAAATCAGTCAACTTTTGCTATTGATCACCATAGATTTAGGTTAATGGATTTAAAAGTGACATGTCATCCCCATGATTAATGACACTGTGCCCAGGCTTCTGCTACCCAAAGCAGTATTGAAGCATTCAATTTTGGTTCCAGTGTATTTCCCTAGCTGCAAGGAAGGGATTTTTGTGTTTGGTTTAATTTTTCACTCAGTCACGTAAGAAAACCCCGCTAATGGGATTCTTAGGGATATAATCTGGACTTACTCTGCGTGAACCTTGGGGGGCAGGGGATGGAATAATTGAACAGAAATAAGCTTAAAAAATGAGTGTTGCCATGCAGGGAAGTCAGAAAGAAGCAACCCATTTAAAGTTCCAGTTTGGTGATGAATTTAAGTACTTGCTTAAGTTGCATTACATCACCTATCCCAGAGAACTTCTGTTGCTACTCATGTGCTTGGCATGAGCTTATGTATTTTACTAAATTGGAGCCTTGATGTGTCAGATTCTTTTAGATTCTTTACACAATGTTTACGGAGTTAATGTTTGTATATTTTGTCTCAGCCTACAGTGGTATTTTAAAGTTAACTTTCTGAGGGGGTGTTGAATGTTCAGTAATAACAAAATCAGTAAAAGTTGAAAATAAAAACCATAAAATATGGCTGTTTTCTCAATTTTTTTTTTTACATTTTTGTGGTTTATAAAGTGCCTTAATCCAACTAAGCATTTAAGCATGTACATAAAATTAAATAAGGGTTTGATCCTGATCTCACCCAGATCACCAAAACACTTCCATTCATTTTAGTGGAGTAGGATCAAACTTGCATCGCTTTGAAACCAACATGTATAAAGCATGAACTGGAAGTTGCATGTGCATTGGAGTGGTTTGCTGAAGATTGAACTTACTGTACAATAATATTAACAAGCAATTTATAAATCTATTTATCCATGGAATTAAAATAATTTTATAATACCTGAAATAACCTGTTCTCAATATTAGAAAAATATTAAACAATCAAAGGTACTAATATTGTGGAAAGTTAATTTTTTTTTTTTTTTTTTTTTTTTGAACTTGATGGTTTGGTTATGATTTTCCCTGAGTTCAGAACCACATTTATAAGCACATGTATAGAAAAGACCTACTCGGACTTACTCAACATAACAAGTACTGTTTCTTCAGAAGTATTCGGTATCCAAGAGTTCTCTTTTGGGAAACTGGTGGCCAGATTTTTATTATGCTGAGCTATTTTAATGATTTGGCTGGCCATGTATTTTCTCATGTCAAAATAGGAGCTTGGGCAGTTTCCAAAATACAGCCCTGAATGGGGGTGCAGAAACCTTTTCAGAATTCAGTTTTTAATTAAAACATTTGTGGCTAACAGTCAGGAGTAAGAGTTTTCTAAGGCTTTCACATAGCTGGAGTGGAGAGGAGAGGCTTTGCAAGGCAACTATCGCTGGGCATCGAACAGGTTGTAGAAGCAACTCCGTGTGTCTCCTGTGCCAACTCTCTCTTGTACTCCTGGCGTTACAGGAAAAATGGAAACTTTTGAGATTTGGATTTGACTAGGCTGGAATGGTAAAGAAGGATGATGATAGAGCAAACTGTTACGCCTGATGCTCCAGCAGAGTAAATCAGACTGTTAAAGGGTATCATTGCTTTGCTTTGGGCTCAGTAGAGTGAAAACTTACATCCCGTATGGACTAGACGATAATTTAGGATTTAAAAGCTGTGTAAAGCAATGTAAAGAATCCATTAATTTTTAGTGAGTTTTGGAACAGAATCTTTGTAAATTTAATCTTTACTTTGTAAAAGAAAAATCTGTCACCTCACAGGGTCATTTTAGATCTAGTTGAATTCTGAAAACACCACCCTCTTCAGGGCCATCTCTTTTGTTTGCAGTGGCTAGAATTTGCTATTTCAAACCAGAAGTAGTAAGTATATGTTTGCTAAAAAGAGTGAAATATTAATTACATTATTAGCCTCACTATCTTGATGCTTTTTTTCCTCCCCATGTCTTCCTTTCCCTTTCTATCTGGAGATGGCCAATGATGTGAGGTTGAGCCTCAGAAGCATGGTGAGAATTTATAATAAACAGATAATTGGTTTGTTGTTGAAAATGCCTGCACAGATGAATCCCTGCTAGTTTGCTCCTCATCTTTACCTCTCCCTGGAACTCTCCTTGAACCTAACCTTCGTGTTGTTGGAAATGCCTGTAACTACAGTATATGCAGTGTGTGCACAGTAAAAGTTTCTCCGTGAGCAAGTTCTTTCTCCTAAAAGAGTTCCTTTGCAGAGACATTGGCATGCTCATCAACCAGCACCCATTCCGTACTGCATTTTGCTGCTTGTGTTGAAAAATGTTTCTTTGCATTCTCTTACTATCCTGTTTATTTTTAACCTCATGAAAACTCTGGAAACGTCTGTATAATGTGAACCAGTCATTCATTTTCTTTGTAGTTGAGTTACCAGCTATTAATGCTTGTGAACCAAGGTTGGTAAGGATTTTCAAGCTTGAATACCTCAGCATGAGGCTGAATGTCCCCTTTCTTATTGAGTAACAAATGAGAATGCTATCACAGCCTCTTACCTTCCAGGTTTGAGTCTGCTGTTGGTTGTGAGGACTAGCCGGTGTTTCTCTGTGATTGCACTTAGTTCATGGATTGTGATGGATGTTGGAGCAGATCACTGCAAGAGACTGTGGGGCTACCTGCTGTCACCTAATGTGCGATGCTTGTCCCGTTGGTACTGTGTCCTGCGTATTTATTCACACAGTGCCGTAGCATGCAGATGCAGTTGAAGAGAAAAAATAAAAACAGATGTTTAGCTGGTTTAAATTGGTGTGCTTCATCATCAGCTTCAGTCGCCTGGTGGGGAGCTTATCGTCCCATGCATTTCTGGACAAGGCTCACAGGCACGGACTATGGGACAGTTACAGCTGTCTTCAGAATTAGATCCCTAGCTAGATGTGATTTCAGGTTAGATAAATCCAACCTGGGTAAGGGGGGCAATATGAGTGTGGAAAGATACGGACTGCTTCATGAAGCTCCTTGCTACTTGTAGCAAGTCACTGTTACTTGATTGGTCTCTAGGTTTTTGGTAATAGTTTCTTACTTTCACCAATTATAGATGTTTTCTGGCTGGCAATGTATTTGAAACAATTGTCTATCACATTAACACAATCTTCGCAGTGTTCTGTTATTTCTCACTTTTTTTCAGGTTTACTTAGAAGGGAAATGAATATTACTGTCTCTTCATAACGGAATTTCTGCTCTCTGGTGAAGGAGAGCACCTCCTAGTGAATAAGGTGGCCTCTTGCACATAATTTTTTATGAAGTTTTGTTTCTTTGAAGATGATTACGCATTGAATGAAATTAGTATATTGCAAAACTCTTTCATTTCTTTTATCCTTTCAATTGGATAACAGTCTACTGGACCTCAACTGATGTCAGTCTCAATGCATTCTTCTAGCAGCTGTTTTATGGACGGTAGCTTAGTTAATTGCTAATTTAAAATACATGGTATAGTTTCCACTTATAAGAGCAGAAGCTTGATTGCAGAGTTGGGCCTATTTATAAAAGTAGTTTTTCAAGTAGGCTTTTGAGGTGCATGTGTACTTATTTCTAATAAGATACTGTTACGGTCAACCCGGCATCTAGCAGAGTACACTCAGAAACCACTCAGCAAATTTTATGTTACATTAAGTGCTATTTGACTAGGTCAGTTGCCTGTGTTAAATTAATGACAGCAAACGTACATCATCGTTGCATCTGTTTACACGTCTGTCTGCGTTTCACTGCATTGTCGACTGTGGAATCTCTAGAATAATGAGTGTGGCAAACTGAGTCGTATTAAAAAGGTGTTATTTGTATTAATATAACACCATACTGTCTTGTCATTGTTTTGCAGCACATCTATTACATATATCATCACTGCTTTTTCTTCTCGAGCAAGCCAATTATGTCTGGTTTTGCCACTCTGTCAGAGCCTCCTGGAATAAATTAAAATTACAGCTTTACATATGCAGTAGCTGCAGCTGAAAGTAATGATTATGACCCTGGGTGAATACAGAATTTCAAAATAATCTTAAACAAACATACATATGCAGAGCTGCTGCTTCTTCATTTCTTCTTAACAAGCTGACCGTTTGAGTCCATGATGTCTGAAACCCCACGGACAGAAGCTGGTAGCTGGGTGGAGCTGTGGGTTTTGACACTGAGCTGAGAAGAGAATAACCTGTGGGTACCTGAGCATGGAAACCTCGCTGTTTCAGTTTTATTTCTCTGCTTTGTTTTTCAGTTACGCAGTATGTCTGTGCATGGAAGTGCCTCAGAGACTTCCTTTCTGCTTAGCTGTGTACATGCGTGCCTTCTATCATCTGTGTCTCGTGACCACTGATACTTGTATTTTTTAACATATGTGTATGGGTTAAGAGGTGTTTTATATGGATGGTAGAGGCACTGGCATGTGGCCTGGTCAAGGTCAGAAGAAGAAATGTCTGTCTGAGGCTGGGGCTTGACTCAGATTTTGAACCCCAGTCCTAATCACAAAATTGTCTTATTTTTTTAAATAGTTCTTTCACAGAATGAAAATGTGATATTAACATTTATATCTTGGTTTCATTCTCTCACCGAAAGATAATTCTTCATATTGTCACCCAAGACAGAAACAAACAAAACGGAAATGTGCCATGGTTGATGATTAAGACTATATTACTTTAAAAGATCTCAAGCATTATTTTCTGCATATTTCCTGAGGCGTATTAAGAACTGCATTAACAGGCTTTTAATACTTGGCACAGTTATCAGCATCTGACCGGGAGGCATCGATGCGTTCATGGTAGTCCCTCTGTGTATGTGCCTGTCTGCCCATATTGGCTACGTTTCTGAATTTTTAGTGCTTGATATTTCGGGTCAGGACCATCAGTCTTTTTCTTCTCCTCTAGTCTAGTGTGGTTTTATTTGCATGTGTGGGATGCAGATGCAACTTATCACAGTTTTGGTATAGTTAGCATCAAATTTCTGCAGATATTCTGTTTTGCTTTTTGGACATTTGTCTCCCTTTTTGGCCTTACTGAAATTGCTTTATCAGCTTGCAATATTTTTATCTCTTCAAGTGGCTTCTCTTGAACTTTGTGATAAGATCAGAGAAATCACGAGTAAGAACAAGAGGCCACATTAGTGTCTTTAATAAAAATATTTTTCTCAAAAATCTTCCCTTTGGAAAATCCCAACCATTGCAAGCCTGGCAGCTGAACAGTATTAACTTTGGATTAATTGTGTTTGCAGTGATGTAGGCAATTTCTTGAAAATATCAGCCAGTAGCTCCTTTCCAACACTCACTGAGATGTTTCTCAAATTTGATGATGTTAACTGACTCCAAACCTCCCAAGTGGTTTCATATTCTTTCAGTCTGACTGCCCACATGCTTTTATTAGAGCCCACTGTCAAAAGTCACAGAAAATAAGCTAGAAAAAAATACTGATTACTCTGTAAATCATCCTGTCTGCATTTATATCTTGCCATAATTTCTCTCCGCATGATAAGGCCAAACTTGGCTAGTCCTGAAAGGGAGTCGTAGTTTCTTGCAGGTGCGGTCATGCAGGTGTAGTTGTTCCCGGATAATTCTGGTGAGCATCCTTCAAATCCACGCTAACGGTTGCCACGGTGTGCTCCTGCAGTCAGTCATAGGCCATTGAACCTGTCGCTCATGATCAAGTGCTTGGGATGTATCAGAAATATGCCCTTCATTTGCCCTTCCAGAACTCAAACTCATTGGGGAAGAATGACATTTAAATTGGTATTTATGAATAAGATAATTTCCTGACCAGAAGCAATGTTTGGTTAGCTGTTTTCCTTAAGCTTGAGGAGGATAAGCCTGTGTTTATAATTCATTTTCCTTACACGTGATGTTTTTTCTTCCCTTCACTGATTAATTTCTTCAGCTGATCTATTTGGGGTACAACATTAATATTGAAAATAGAATTATGAATGTAGCGAAGGAAAAATATTTGATCTCCTTCTGGCAACACAAGCGTATACATTTATCCCATGTAGCTGTGTATGAAAAGTGAAGTTGAATTGGCATGAAACATCTGAGATGTGACATATTTATGATATTAACTAAGTTTTGCATATTAAGTACAAAAAAGAAAGAGAAGAAACCTTTGGTAACGTGTCTGTCACAGACACTGAAATATTGGGTTTGGCGCTCGTTCATTCAGCTCTTGAAGAGACCTGACTGGAGCGAAGTGGGGCTGAAGCCAGGACCCTTTGTGAGGAGCAGCAGCAGGGCTTCCCCCAAGGGGCTCGCCTCTGGGTAAGGGAAGTCTCTGGGCTGGAAAACCGGCACACCAGCCCCCACTATGGCTCCTGGTTTTTTCATCCAGCTGCCAGGTCTGGTGCCTATGCCATTCCCTAGCTCCAAGCCTCGATTTATTAAGTTATAGTAATTAATTAATTTTAATTCATTAATTTTGTCATAAATACAAAAATAGAGAACAGTTACAGCATCAGAAAGCTTGAAAATCTTTTGCAATGCTACATTACCATTTCACAATTAAGGTGACAAAGCCTCGGGAAATGAAAAAAAAATGCAACCTAACTAAGTGCTTAAAATTAAAACAAATGGCTCATATTTAATGAGAATTATAGAACTAAAAATAAAGGAGAACACTGAGCTGACAAGGGAGCAAAACATCATAACTTTTAAGATTTGTTTTTCTGGCTTTATTACCATTTAACCCTTTTTCCATTTACCTTATTACTTTTCAGTAACATATGCTTTGTTACTGAATTTTCCAGGAGAACAATAAAGGAAAAGAGAGATGAGGTTTGCAGAATTTACAAATTCTGAAAGCTTGGCTTGTCAAATAAAGCTATCCCAAAACAGTCAGTTCTAGAAATCTTGGGATTCAAGGCAGTCTTCTAGTATGTAACAACAAACTAATCTTTTCAAGGGTTTCTAATTTTTATCTTAGGGTTTTTTTAAAGCATTTGAAAAATCGTTCATTCAGCATTAAGATAGTTTCATACAAAGCTTGACATTTAGTTATTTAGCTGCTCTTCATCTAATAAGACAAAGAGAAGGGAAGAACCTTTAACAAATGTGTTTTTATTATTCCTCAGAGACAGAGTTGTTTTTCTTAACCTTTACAAACATTTTATTTTAACAACAAAAAGAGGGAATAATGTAAACTTCTGGACTCTTGGAAGCCTTTAAAGTTTTCTCTGATCTTTATAAGGCCAGGAAGTTGTCCTTAATGCTGAAAAAAGAATTAGAAGTAGGCAAATGAGTAGGCAAACCTCTTAAAAAAGTCGCAAGCATTTACTTCTCTACTTACTTCATAAAGTATTCTGCAGTAGATAAAACGTGATGTCTGTGTGCAGGAATTATGTTTTTCTTTTTCTTGATAATGAAAACTTTAGCACAGTGAAACATAAGTTTATATTGTGAAACATAAGCAAACTGCAAATCCACCATTTTCTGAGGAATGCTCTCCCAGGGCTGGACTTTGCATAGTAGAAGAAAAGAGGGCAATCCTGTTAGGCCAGCGGAGGGAAACGTTCCAAACGATGTGGTCCTTAATAAGCCCTCTGGTCTGGACCAGGAGATGTCTGTTAAGAGCATCCCATCTGTGGCCCTTCATGTTTACATTTTAAAAGAGCTAAGCTAAATATATAACCAGGATTAATTAATCCTTTGAATTTTATGACCTTTTGTGCACAGATGTTCCAAATGAAGAGCACACTTCATTCACAAATGTGTTTTTCCTCTGCAAAAAGCTAATGATTGCATGTAGCAAATATCAAAACTCTACCTTTCCCTCTGGCTTGGCTAGTTATCCCAGTCACATTATATTTGTTCCTGTAGCAAAGCAGGATGGAATGCACTGAGGATGTGCTTGCAATCAAGAAATACAAACAAAATGTTGATGTATATTTTCACTTGAAATGATCTAAAGAAAGCAGTAGTACTTGGCAAAAGCTCAGAAAAATGCAAATGAGTCATGAACATTTCTCCAAAGTCTTATTTAGGAAAATTTGTTCTAGTATTTTCTCAGTTCTAACCTGAGTTCTCTACTTTTTTCTTATTTTGTAGTAGGGGCTTAGCAAGAATATGGGTCCCAGATAACTACAATGCCAACCTAGGAGTCTAAATCAAAGCTAACAGCATTTTTGAGAAAATAATAGTACAGGGTACCTAAAGAAGCATTATATAATGGGCTTCTGGGAGTTAGCTTCCTTAGACACGGGTATCATTGTGCGCGGTGGTAACCGAAGTTTGCGGATGAACAGAACTTTGCAGCAAGCTTTCGTTGGCAGGCAGCTGAGGAAGACACAGCAGTAGGTGGCCAGGTGGCTGTGCAAAAGGAACCCACCCGTGGAGGTTGAGCCCTTACTCCCAACGGAGGACGATCTATGAACACTTCTCACACTTGCCCCCAGTCCACAATTTTACTTCAAAAAATAGAAATGAATAAAATGGTGCATTAAATCCATGTAATCCTCTGGCCATTATACCACAGATCCTTAATTTACCTTGCCATGGAGTTTATGAAAGAGCCTCTATGTTATTGTCAGCTTGGTGTATTGTCTAACTTACTGAACGAAGAGCCTGACAGGTCAGGTACGGCTCTTGGCAAGAAGGACTTAAAACAGCTGCAGTGGTTTTCTGATCAAGTATTGCGTGGTCCCTTTCTGCCACAAAGGTCTATTTTTCATTTATTGTCCATTGATTTTCTCTAACTCAAGATTACCTGATTAGACAATTTGGCTGAAAAAGCAGTATTTTAAAAAAAATAGTTTGTTTCTCTGTTGAGGAAGATGATATCCTCAGGTTTCCTGGGAGCTTCCTTGGGAGTTTGGTGGATTTGTGATGTAAATGAAATAGGAATTCATCTTCCACTGATGAGCAAAGGAGGCACAACATTACAGGCTCAGCCCTGTAATTGTTGAACAATTGTACTCCAGTTGAAATCAATAGGGATTTAGCCTAAGCTAAGGACACAGGTTTGGGTTCATTATCATGTAACACTAATTCATTTCCAAATCCATGCAGAGATCAGCAAATCCAATGGTTCTTGAGTACTATAAAAGTGATGTTAAATCACAAGTTTAGAATCAAATCTGTAGTTGACATTGACTGGAATCAAGGGCTTTGGAGTTGACTTGATTGTCAATTTACAGGTGAAAGCAAGGTTACATAGCAGTGGATACCACTGGAATAATACTGTAATTCTCTGTGCTCCACCTGAACACCAGTGGCAAAAGATGATGAGGAGTGGGTGGCAGTGGCACCTTATACTTCTCTTTCCCAGAGCCCGTTTTTTTGCATGAATGAGAGCATCTGTAAGGCTGCTGTTGTTTGGTTTAGCCAACATCTAAGCACACGTGGATCTGTGGGCAATCGGGGATTACTGGAACACAAAAGTTTCAGGTAGTCCTATTTCCTAGGTTGGGATTCTGCTGGCTGCCCAGTGTAATTACAGATTTCTGTCAGACCAGGGAATTTTTCTAGTTCCTTTTATAGATGCTTTGCTGCTAGTCTGCTGTATGTTACACTTGCACCAAGTATCTACAACTGCAGATCATAGCTGTGCTTTATGAAATATAGAGAAATGATATAATACCTTTTTATTGGCAATACAATGCTAGCTATTAAAATTCAGTCATACAGCATCCCAGGAGGTTGACTTTACCCTGCCAGTTTTGTTGCTTTCCAATTTGAGCATCCTGAATGCCGCGCTGAGGTGATAAACAGCCCATTGTAGGTCTTTGCTGCTTCGGGTTTTAAAAACCATTTCTTTGGCCGTATTTCCTCATGGAAGCTAAAATGTTGAACAAGTAGTTCTGAAAGTGCCTTGAGGAGATGACTCTGGGACACTTAGCCAACGCGTTCTCAGAAGATGGTGATGCATTTTCTGAAGACCAGTGTTGCTTTCCCGAGCTCTGACCACAGGCATAAACTTTTACCAGATGATGCGTCAAGATGACAGACAGTTTGTGGTTGGTCACGCAACTGTTCAAAACACAAATGAGTGGTCCCCTCCCCAGGGCTCGCAGAGCAGGTTTCTCTTAGTGCTGTTCCAGTAGGTCAATAGTCTGTGCCACATAGGTGACCCAGGGCTTCAGGCTGGGAAGGGAGGACTTCTTCACCACCACAACCCCTGGCCAGTAGATTTTGGCACATGAAGCAACTACCCTGAACTCAGCTGGGCTGTGCGCAGTGTTTTACCGACATGTTCCTTAGAAAATTCAGTTAGATGAGACAGTGGTGAGCTGTCGTGTGATTACAAGGTGGGGAGCTGCTCACCGGAGTTTGGAGTCCCAACCTGCTTGTTTGCCTGCCATATGCTTTTTCTCTGGGCTTATGCAAGTTGAGCTAAGGGCTTGCGGGATGTGCTGGTCCCTGGTGCCAGCTCTTGTTAGCTGAACCAGAGCCATCGGTTTACCTCCAGGGAGGATGATACTGACATCAGGGGTTTTGCAGGCTGAGATTGAGCTGGTGTTTTCTTCAGCATGTGTTTCTCAGCTGGAGATGTTGGGCAGACCTCGAAGTTTTGCACAGGCACAGATGAAATCGAAGCGATGTAATGAGTGAACAGCAACGCCTGTCACACAGAGGAGGTGGAGGGGGGGCCAGACGGGGTTGGAGATTGTGTTTGGACTGATTGTTCTGGTTTCTTCCTCACTAGGACAAAGAAGTGAACCTGGAGCAGGTCCATAGACGCATGAACAGTTTAATTGACGAAGACATAGCCCACAAGCAAATCTCCCCAGCGTCCATTGAAATCTCAGCCTTGGAGATTGGTGGCATGCAGCCAACTCAGACCCTGGAGCCGGTACGCGAATACCAGAACACGCAACTTTCTGTCACCACCTTTTTACCAGAACAGACAACTCATGGTGCCAGCAGGACACTCACAGCTGCCTCCGGCAGCAACCTGCCGCTGCCCCTGAGCAGCTCAGCCACCATGCCCTCCATACAGTGTAAACACAGGTCGCCAAATGGAGGACTATTTCGTCAGAGTCCCGTGAAAACCCCCATCCCAATGTCATTTCAGTCTGTGCCGGGGGGAGTCATTCCAGAAGCGATGGAGCCCTCGCATGGAACATCCATATGATGAAAACAAACAGTAAAACGACCAGCAGAGCTTTTTAATACAAAATTTAAAAGAAACAAAAAAAAACAGAACAAAACAAACTCTTACATTTTTCTTGTATATACCTGTAAATAATGAAAGAATGAAGTGGGGTAAAAGTGTATTTTGAATATTCCCAATTTTCGAAGTCAGTAAAAAACAAAACAAAAAACAAAACAAAAATGTATGAATGACTTTGTAAATTTTGTTCTATATGAATAAAAAGGCAAACTACTTGTGATCGTTCTCAAGTGCCAAAGAAGACCAGTTACTGGGACTGAGGGCCGTTCTTGTTTTTCCCGTGGATTTCAACATTTGTTCCCTTACTGTTCTTTTTTTTTTTTTTTAAAGAGCAAAAATATTATCCGTTTCTTGCTAGAAAAGTTCACCATGCTCAGATCTCTCCTTTCCCCAGAACCCTATTTTATAGTCAAGATGGCAATTCATTCGGAGAATTTGACAGCTGGTATTAGCGTAGCAGTAACAAATGTTTTAAAGGTGAATTATAACTAAAATCCAGCAAACTGTAAACAGGAAAAAAAGAGAACTTTTTCCTTCTAACAAAGATTTAAACTTCCACACAGTTTCTAAGTTTAAGCACGGGATTATTGAATTGTGGTTTTACACGTCTGCTGCGCTGTGTGGCTCTTTTTATTTAACCTTCTGTGTTTTGTTATATATGTAATATATATTTTATATATATATTATATATATGACATATATATTATATATAAAAATGCTTTGATAAACAACAGGTTTCAGGTTATGGGGAAAGCTTTTAAGAAAAATTGATCAGCTCTTTGTTGTGTCTTGTATACACGACTGGAAACGGGGAGGAACCAGTGGCTGAAAGGAGTGAGACAAGGAAGAGCTTTAGTGGGCGGGAGATAATGGTGTTGCAGTGACTGTGCCATCTGGTGCCGTCTCTTTCTTTAAGATTTCAAGGAATTTGCTGCATAGTGGATGCAATGCTCTCTGTTGAAGTCGTATCCCTGAATGACAAGGCTAAGCTCATGACTATAAGCACAGCTCTGCTTTTTTCCCATTGATTTTGTAAAGAGAAACATTTTAATGGCCATGTCTATAATCTTGGTAGAAATGGCTGTAAAATGCCTTTTTTTTGTCTGTGAAACACAATCGGAGGACAAAGATAGAACGTATAGCAAATTTAGTGTCTCGTTCTGCAAATATCACCAGTGCAATTTCATAGGACAAAAAATCCAAACAAAACCAAACCACATTGTTTCCTTCCCAAATAGTAGTTCAAATGCCCAAGATAACTGGTCCCCGCCGCCTCCTGCCCGCTGTTGCTAATGGACCATCGCTATCTTTCAGCATTGGGATAGTTTAGTGTTTTCTCAAATGTATCCTGATAGCTAGGTTGTGAATTCCCTTTGTAGCTGGATTTCTTCGCTTTATTAGAACGCTGCTATTTGGAAAAGGCTGTAGATCTTGGTGCAGCAAACTCACTGCCTGCATTAAGGTGAAAAATAAAGTTTGAACAGAGGTAAAAATGCATTCGCATCCCAAGAAAGTCAGCAGGCAATCTGGGTCAGGTTTTTGGATAAATAAACATTCCATTGACTGTTCCTAATTTGATTTGCATAATTACGCAACAGGTATATTTATGGGGTAATAAAAGCCTCCAAATTATTACATTTCTAGTTTAAGTGGTAGGGAAGAAAAGTCAAACTGTGATACAAAACCAGCCTAATGGAAGAGCATACTCAGCATACTACTTTTAAAATGAGGAATATTGATGGTGAGCTTACAGATGGAGTACTCTTGCAGGGATTAATTTGTCTGTTGTCAAGCTGGTTCCTCGTGAAGACAGTGCGATTTTGCAGCCTGGCACAAATTGCGCTATTTGCTTCAAACTAATTACAAATGAATAATGCTTTAGTCAGCTGACTGGATTTATCTTATTTAGAGACTTGGTCCACACAAGCTTGGGATTTTTTTCTTTCTTCTTTCATCATACTTTTTCTTATCATCATCCTAACAAACCTGTGGCCACAGAAAAAAAATAGACATTTCTTCCCCTGATTTTTTCCCCACCTTCCCTGAATACACCAATTGGTTATGGCAGAAATAGCTGTGCAAAAAGACTGTGCGCAACTAGGTATCTGTAAAGACGCTTAGGAGAAAGCGTGCAACTATTTGCATTGGAAAAATCCTTCACTTTTATTACCAATTTAAGAGTTTAGCAGCTGCAGAGGAACATGCTCCAGAAGAGGTGCAAGGCGATGCTGGTGTAGCTACAAGGGTGCAGTCTGCAAGTTAGGGCTCGGCTGGAGCAGGTACTCCCTCCCCGGCGGTACCAGAGCGAGGAGGCCATCAGCCCTCGTCCCGAGCATCCTCCAGAGCACGGGTGGGTGAGCAGCTCACTTGGCCCCCTCCGCAGCATGAGGCAGTCGCCCAGCCATGTCCTCCCTGCCGGATGGTGAAGGGCCGTGATGAGCTGCTGGTGCATGGCAGCGCAGTCACTGCTGCCGGCTCTGCAGCAGTGTTGCAGCAAACAAGCTTGTCAGAGGTTGTTTGAGCTGCTCTCCTGCTGTCTCCCCACAAAGCACGCTATTTATTTGCTGCAGAAAAGCTCGGAGCAGGGGATTGAAACCCTCCTCTACTGAGGCATCATTGCTTTCACAAAACGTGTTAGATCTTTTTTGTATTATAGTCTAAACCACTGTACTGAGTAATTTAAACTGAACTGCATTTGTAGAATAAATTGTGAATACGGTATATTTTGGGGATAACTTTAACATTCTCCATATTCAGTGTTCTCCTCCTGGCTTAGTCTTGCCATGTGCTGTAAAGTTTGGAAGTGTGGTTTAACTTACAAACAACGTTGGATCTCAGTGATTCTTATGCATAGAATATCACTCGCCTGTTTGAATGCTCTGCAGGATTACATCTAAGATGATCAGGATCTTGAAGAATCAAACCACGCAGTCCTCACTCAGAAAAGTATTTCAGCATGTGTGTAAGCCCTATAGAAAGCAGCTGCTTTATGCACAGGTTGAAGTGCTTTCTGATTAATGATGGAGTTAAAATGCACGACTCAAATTAAATATATGGCTAATTTTAAGCAGGCGAGTGAGCTCACCGAACTCCTTGGGACTATTCAGTTGCTTAAAGTTAACCATCTTGAGTGCTTTGCTGCACCAGGGTCTATACCATAAAAGTAGGAATCCACAATGGATCCATCACTGTCTAGTTATTATTTGTTTATGTAAAAGCTAGCAAGTCATAGCCTGAGCCTGTCAACCATGATGGGAAGCTGTTAAATCTTTCATGTGATGGTGGTTTGGTTTTAGATTATTTAAGCAAATCACCAGGTTCTCCTTGAACATAAACAATGTTTCTTTCCCCATAACTTTCAGTTTTCAGAGTAAATGCGGAATGTATGATTTCCATATTCTGTCTCCTGTTTTATATTTATATCTTCATTTTGACAGATCAAAGCATTCGCTTTCTATATAATATGTATTCACCACACACTCATGCATATATATATATATACACATGCGCAGTTACTCACAGAAGAAGTGAGAAATACAGTTTCCATGTGATGTAAATGAGCATAAGCTCAAAGCTGTCATAGAGCTGTGCTTATTTACACCACCTGCAGATTTGACCCTTCACTTTTAATATCTGGCAAGTTGAAGTAGAAAAACTGCAGAAATTCCTGAAAACTTTGAAGACCGAACTGTGCCCTTGATTTTCAAACAGACCTTCCCCCGAGTGTGCTTAAAAAAGGGAATAATGTATGATCCCAAATATTCCTGCTCCTCCAGGATGTTTACGTTGCAAAGGTGGTTGTGCATGAAATGGAAATCGAGTGCCTATACCTTCCTTTTATCGTGCTCTTTTGCTGATGAACTTTTGCAAAAGTGACATCTGTGGCACAGCACTTGTAGTGTGTCTTGTTCTATTGATCCATTAGTTTAGAAATGACTTTATTTTCATACAAAAATGTGACTCCGTTTCTTCTACTTGCTTGCGATCCGCGGGCAATCTGCTTGCAATCTGAAGAATGCATCGCTCTTATTTCTTAGTATGTCATGTTTTCCTATTGCAATGGAAAAAAGAGTAATTGTGCTTTTTAATTTCAGAGTTGAAACTTGATAGAACGTTTTTATGCTGAGTTACAACTACACATGTGCAATTTGTCTTGCAAAGTGAAATTCCCAATATCTGCCTTGCTTTGATAACCATTGCTGCACTGTAGATGGTCTCAGCAAAACAGCTCACTTTCTCTTAGCCTGCTGATAGAATAAAACACTTAAACCTGGGTTCTCACCTGTGTAAATCAGCATCCCTCCAGTGAAAGGGTCAACCATACTGAGTTTGAGTAGGTGAGGATTTGGCTCTTAGTATTGAGCTTGAGAGCACTGCTTCTCATAAACTTGTATTCAGCAATAGCTCTGAAAAGGAAAATGTCTTGAAAGTCTCAAAAATGAAAAGGAAAGGAACATATATTACTATTTTGAGCACTTGACATAGATTTGAGTTTAAAACTGTATGCTGAAATAGCTTAGAGAACAAATTTTTCCTTAAAATCTGTTCAAATGTAGATATACCTCTCCTCTAAGAAAGGTTAAAAGCTGTTGGCTTGGTGGCAAGTGGAGCCATTCTTTTCAGAGGAAATCACGTTACTGGGCAGTACAGCAACCACAGTGCTCAGACCTTTTTATTTTATTTTATTTTGCTTTGGTGACTTGAACTTATGTTGTGAGCAGCTAAAGAACAACATAGATGTAAACACAACACATTTGGGAGACCCTGTTGGAAATTTCCCAAGGAATCCACATCCTTTGGCAACCCTGGGAAAGGCAAGGAGAAAGTTAGAAGAAAACTCTGAAGAGAAGCAAAATTAAAGGTAAAAATGACATGTGGTGAAGGGGGAGGGAGAAAAGGGTGGTTACAACTCATACGTCCAGCAAAGCTGTATTACTTGTATGAGAAGCCTAGATTCCATCATACAAACAGTCGCCCCAGTTAATTATTATTTTTCTTAGTTTTTAGGAAACAAATAAAACCAGCGTTTGTTCTACCAGAAACAGTTGTTACGTTATTTCAGAGTTGGAATTATTTGTTTGGTGATGCCAGTTTTTTTGGCTTGATTCTCACTCAGCTGGGTAAAATCGGCTTCAATCAGTGATTTGCACCTAAACCAGCTGTGGGCTGCTTGCTGGACGACACTCCCAATGACTGTTTAGGTCTGCAGCTGGGAAAAATCAGCCTCACTCAGCTGCCCATAAACCTCTAACTTCTCTGGTTTTGGGTAAGAGTCAAGGCTTAGCGGTATCAGCTGCATGTGTCTCTGGGTTCCTGGGTAAGGATGCTGCTTTGCTACTGTTCACGTTGGAGGGAAGCAGCACAGAAGCTTGGCTCCTCCAAGCTTGCAAGGTAACTTATAACAGAAGCAAGTGATGTGTAAGGTTTCAGTCTCTTACTGAGTTTTATTTTCTCCTAAGTTTACTGTTAGGTTTATAAAGGGGTTTTTTTATTTTTTTTTTTTTAACTGCACACTTACAGTTAACTTACAGGGTACTACTTAAATTATTTTCTTTTTTCCCCATTTAAATTGATATCAGATAGCTTGCTTAGAAATCAGTTAATGCTGGTAGTAATTTTATGTCGTGTTGTAATAGAGCACCACCATAAGAAAGTTGTTTTGTCGTTTTTTTAATTCCTTTTCTTGTAAGTCTCATTGGGAGATGGCTCATCTCTCAGTAACTGTTCGGTTATTTTGTTGCAGTTGTAAAGCTCTCTAGTTTTGACGGTGTGAAGGTTTCTATCTGTTTTAGTCCCTACATAACATAAGGGGGGGAAGATAGGTCCTCACAATCATAGATAGACACAGATATGGGAAGTAGCAGGGTAGGGAAACAACTCGAACGAAAAAGGAAAAAAATGTTTGCACATCTTGCCAAAGCTCCAACTGCTTGGATGACTGGCTGGGACAGAAAATGATTTCTGAATAATATGTTACATGTGACTGACTACACTGTAGAAATCATCTGAAATGTTTCTAGGTGGGAAAGCACAAATCGCAGCTCAACGTGCCCCCAAGTTGTTTTCAAGATAAAGAATGCTTCCCCCCCACCGCCCCCATTATTAATTGTTTTGTTATGTCATAACTGAAGCAATATGTGAAGGGATATGGACACAGAGGTTTTAAAACAGCTTTAGTTAATTATCAGGCTACTTTTAGACTCTGATTCTAAAAAGTCACTCATTCATTAAAGGAAGTATCTTTGAGATTTTCTGTATTTTAATTTTTTCTTAATTTCTTTCCCTCTTGTAAAATGTATGTATTTTGTTTTCTGATGAAATTATTTTCGAAGTGGTTAAGTATAGCACAAAGGAGCCCAGCACTTCAGGTGAGAATTGCAGCTAAAAGAACAAAAGAGCATACAACCATGACAATGAACTCTGAAGAGAGATCCCAGATTTATGTATCTTTTTCTATATATCTCAGCAGAAAAAACTTGACTTCTGTTTAATGTAGTTTTTATATGATTTATACTGGCTCAATCCCATCAAATTAAATACTTACCAGAAGTAAAATATTCCAGCCCACCAAAGTGCTGAAATGCGTATTTGCAAATAAATCTAAGCAGACACTGGAAATGTTTCCCTTTCTTATATAGAAAGCATCATTTTAATCTGCTGAAGTGGGCATACTTACTGCTTAAAGATTTCGGGGATGTAACTGAAGTATTTGGTAGTGCTGTCCTGCACCCAGGCTCATGGTGCCAAGTGCTCATGACGTGGTGTAGCGTCCCACAGCCGTCGGTAGCCACACCAGCAGCACGGGGAAATGGGGATGAGATTAGGTTTGGGAACAACTACTTCATCCCGAGACAGAGAGTTCTCACCCGTAAATAAACCTGGGATGACAGTAGGTGGAAATCTTTAACTGCAGTTGTAGGCGCTTTTTCAACTCGGTACGTTGGTAAGGGTCCCCGAGGACTGAGCTCAGCCCTGGTTGCTGCCCGCCGCCCCCAGCAGAAGGGCCAGGCACGTCCCGCTCTGGGTGCGGGAGAGGGATGTGTCCGTGTGTCCTGCGTTGTGGGCTTTGCCCATCTGTCAGGGCGCCGCTTTCCAGCGTTGGCTGGGTTGCTGCTGCTGGGTGGATAAAATGTGACAGGAGAAACTCTCCTGAGAAGTGTTGGGTGTAGGCAGGTGTAGTGTTTACAGGCTGTTGAAAATGAGTAGTTCCTGCGTTTCAGCTGCATTTAAGAGCTGGCCAGGAAAATACATTGCAATGTTTTTTCTTGATTCTAAAGCCAGCTTGAATTGTGGCGAGAACCAATTTTTGGGAGGGTGCTTTGGTCATGAAAGCCTTCAACTTCCAGTATAGCAACCACTAACGTGGCAGTAGAGCCCACGGCTCGGCACGCACCCTGCGGGGACCTGAGGTGATGGCCAGGTGAGCGTGGAGCGAGGTATTTGGCAGCGTTTGCTGCGAGCTTCCCGGAGAGCTTGTGCCTACTGCGGTGGTGGTGGAGGAGCAGAGGAGAGCCCCAGAGCAGCGGTGGGAGGGGGAGCTGCTGGGGAAGGGGGAGGTGGGCACACCCCGGAGAGCAGGGGTACCAGCTGGGGGGGCGAAGGTCTCCGGAGAGGAGTGCTGGTGTAGGCAGGGTGCTGGTGTGGGAATTGCCCTTCAGCAAGGGTTGGTGAGGCTTGGAAGTAAAATGGGGAAAATGCTGTGTCAGGGTATGAATACCTACTGGGGTATGAACCGTGGGCGTGGAGGTTGCTGCATGCAACTGTCATTATTTGCGTGAAGATTTCCTAAAATCCACGTGATGCCAAATGGGGAAGCTTGGGTCAGACTGAGCCTGGCCCATGGAGAGAACAAGCAGTGATCAGATCAGGCTGTGAGTCGCTGTTTTAAGTCCATGCTGTTCGATTTCCCCTCCCGTTCTGTGTCTGTAGACCAGCTCGCTGTCTCTTCCGGGCTGTGATTAGTTGTGCAACGTTTACCCAACTCTTTGACAGGGGGAATGTGTTTTTATGACACCAGAACAGTTTCCTCTTGTGCATTTGCATTCCTGGCTTTGTCTTGTCATTCATGTCAAAATGTCAAGCAGAGAAACATATGCCTTCAAATGGAGTTTCTGCAAACCGTTTGGATCAATAAGGACTGTCTGTCTGCATATTTGTAACATCTGCCATGGAGGGGTATGAAGCTCTATCAACTCAGTGGCTTTAGTAAACCATATTTCACTCCAAACTGTAGCTTGTTTACATTCAGTGACAGGAAAAAAAAATCGGTGCTTTGGGCACTGCAGAGGTCTATTGTGAAGCAAGTCCTGCTTTTTGGAAACTAGGTGTCTCATCTTTTTGCATGCAGCAAATACGTGCCGTCCTGACAGGGCGGGGTATTAATCCACAGGCGCGTCACTCGGCTCCTGACAGCTCAGTGCAGCTGCCGATCATCCCTGGTCTGCTCCGAAGGCCCGTGCAGGCAATAACTTTGATTATTCTGAGACAGCACCTGAAAAACTGCCAAGGAGTCAGGAGGAGAAACCACCTGCCTGTGGGCGGCAAGAGGGGGCTGGGCTGGGGTGGGGAGTGTCTGGTCACAGTCCGTGGGGGCAACGAAGGCTCCCCTGAGCTCTGCCTGGTGGGATGTGGAGGATGAGGTACACCTCTGAGGGCTGAAATGCCACAGCCAGAAAATGGTGGTGGAGCGCAGTGATAGGAGAGAGGTCTCAAAACCAGGGAGAGACGGTACCGGGGCGCGGGGCGGGTTAACGGCGTGCTTGGCCCCGGCGCACGGCTCCTGGAGCCATGCAGGTACGTTGCCGTGAGAGACCGTGAGGTTACAAAAGGAGCATCCTGCAGTGCCAGCTCGGGTATTAAACACTTGTTGGGCAGGTCCCAGGCCTTTAGTAATAAAGCCTGCTTAGTTCCACAGTATTAAGTGCTGTGAAAAGTATATTAAACCTTGTATTAAGAACTTGAACAGTGGACGGTGAAAGCATGCAAAATGTGAAGTGTTAAATTAGACCATCAATTTAATTATTCTTTATCACTTAATCCCTTTACCTGTGTGGCTTGTTAAAGGGAAAGCCTTCTCTGCCGTTCAGGGAGGAATGGCAGACGGCGGCCGCGGTTCTCCGGGCGGGAGGGACGGCGCGGCGCGGCGCTGAGCTAAGCCGATCCCACGTGTGACGGATCTGGCTGCTTTCAGCAGGACGGACGCGTGAGGAGGAGCGACGGAGGAGACGGTGGTTGGCGGTGCGCTGACCCTGGCTGGCAAATTCGGTGTGGGTGGAGGGAGGCGCCGGGTGCGGTACCGGTAGCCAGAAATTACACCGCTTTTGAACTGACCGAGATCGTGGGTTTTAGTTTTACGTGAGGGTGGGGAATGGAAAGTGGTTCTGCTACAGCACCCGGGCCGTGTCGGCAGGGGGCACGGGCAGGAACGGGCTCGGCGTGAGCCGCCTCGGGGCTGGCAGCAGGCTTACTTCAGCGGTCGTGACTTTGTCTTTCTGGCTTGACCTTAACCTGTTATAAACAAGCATTAAGAAGAGGAGATAGATTTAAAAAAAAAAAAAAAAAAAAAAAAAAATTTAATTTCAAAAAAGCCTAAGGGAAAATTCTAGCTTTTTCCTCACCAATAAAGTGCTTATTTTCTCAAAGACAAAAGCTTCTGTATACGTGGGATTTGATGAGCAGATAAGATAACAATGTATTATGAAAAAAAAAAATCAAAAAAAAGTCCTGCTCTGAAGGATGCTTCTGGAGTTTTTTTGCATTGGAATATATTGTTCAAAATTTTCTTGAGTTGAATTTTGATCAAAGCTTACATGGGAACTGAGGGTCTGTAATTCACCTAGTTGGGATATGCGTAAGATTTTGTATTTAAATTAGTTGGTCAGTATCACACAAATACCAGCAAAAGTTGAAATGACTACTCGGTGAGTTGCAAATTAAAAGTATTCATAGTTATTAAAGACAGAAACATTAAAATTTCATTTTCCTTTTGTTTTTAAAAGTAGTAATTAATTGGAAATAATTAGCATTAAATTACTCACCTGGCTTAAGCTATGATGGGTTAATTAAGTCATTATTGAGAGATTGGATTGTGGCACATGTTGATTGTGTTTAGATGTCACTCATCTTTGTTTTTTTCAAGCACTAGAAGGAAATAGCTCAAGTCTTCTGACAGCCAAAAAAAAGGTAAAAATTGATGCTATGATTGAGTCTAAGACCTTTAAAGTCTCCAAACTATTAAATTTCAGTGGGACTTACCAGCTTAACTCCACAGAACCCCTTTGATAGTCCCTGATCAAAGTAGAAGTCAGCTCACCATTATTTTGTGCATGTCGTGTCAGATGCATGATTTCAAAGCTGTTTCACTATTTTGGATGATTAATTCAAACTCATACCCTAATATTTGTGGAAAGGTTTTTTGGTTTTGGTTTTTTTTTGTTGTTGTTGTTTTGGGTTTTTTTTACTTTGATCAGTTTTGAAACTTTCATTATTTTGAATATGTTTTCATCTTAATCATTGAAAAACTTCAGACAACAAGTTTTGCATTCTTCTGCCAGGAGAGGAGAATACTGAAAAGAGGACTTTAAATCACAGTTATTAACTGAGACACCCAAAGCCCCTGTCATTTTCTTCTGCCTCTGGGCAGAGTCTCATACTGTGGGGTCTTTGGTCGTCTGCTGGGATCCTCTCTGTTGCAGTCCGACAGATAATATAGAAATAGATGTGTACGTGTGGAATTCTGATAATGTAAAAGGTTTCAGATTCATCAAATCTTCAAATACTTTATGTTTATTTGTACTGCCCTTCTATTAGATATCCTGTATAACCCACCTTTGTGGGTCATATAGACTTTTAAGTCCCATGAAAAGATCCAACTGTTCAAAAATAAAAACAATACCGAAGTCTTTCAGCACTGTAAACAAATGTTACCTGCACTCCTAACGTCGTATAGAGAGAGAAAGCACATTTCACGGACTATTAATGCAGAGACCATTAAATAAACCGCAGTAAATTTTGCTTATATTCTATTAATGCTAATGTTGTTTGTATTTTTCAGTCATCTTTGGTTAATTTAGTTCAGTAATTCATGCAGCATCTGCTATCATAGATATATTTTTAAAAACGGATGATATTTCTTAGCATGTAAACACAAAGGCAATGTTACCTCTTGCGGTGGGAGTAGGAAGAAATGTTTGTTTTTATCTGTATTTGCTGTATTACAGCTCTCATATTCAAAGTGCAATAATTTTAGAAGCACAAAGAGTTACCCTGTGTAAGTGAATCCATCTGGCTGACAAACTGAAAGCGTTTTTGAGGACCTGGGCACAAAATAGGGTCCTTCCTGCCTGAAAACCTTGAAATTTAAAATGTTTTGTTATTCTCTTCAGGTAGATTTTTTTTTTTTTTTTTGGCTGTTAAGTGTGTTTGAAATGTCTTTTTTTGTTCTCGGAGGGCAAGATACAAAATGTGCAATGTTTCTCTGGCTTTCCTTTGCATGTTTACCTTTAAGGTTGCTGTGATACATGTGGCATAGGTAGGTCTTTGGGGGTGTGTGTTTGTATGGGTTGGGTTTTTTTGTGGGTTGTGTGGGTTTTTCGTTGGTGAAATGAAGAAGAATAATGTCCCAAAGTCTCAGCCTTAACACCAGGGAATTATTTGCTTTCTAGCAGAAGCTTGTATTTCTAGCTGTCATCTTTGTGGCTAAATCTTAATCTGTTCTTCTAACTCAAACTTCCCAGAGAACCAAAAATTTTGATCTATTGCTGTGGCTGGCGTAAATAAGGATAATTTTCTATTAAATGTGATCTATCACATAGTGGCTAATTATGTCACCTCAGGCATAGTTAGCAATTTTCTCAGAATTCCAAACTAGAATAAAAACACCCATCTGGTTATAATTGAAGGAAAAGCAAAGCGGTGGGAAAGAGAAGCATTCAACTTGTCCCAATGTGATGGTGTACCGTATTCCTACACGTCGGGCATGACTCCTTACTGAGGTTGCAGGTGCATAATGACTTTTTTTTCAAGTTTTGCTGGAGGTCTGTCTTATTGCCCCAGGAAGATGAGATTTTTAACTAGTCTCTTTCTTTTGTCCTTCCCGTGTTCTTTGACAGTCCCAACTGCAGATATTCAGGAGAGCTTATCAATGCTCTCAGATTGCTCCTTGCTCCTCCTTGTGGGACTTGCCTACATGAAAACTCTTTTCCTTCCTGAAGGAGTGGTCTACTCTGCATTTGACGTGGCTCACATAAATGATATTTCCTCCACTGGACTCACCTGTTTTTTCATGGAGTAACTTGTGAACTTAGGAATAGCTATCTTCTTGCTGGCTCACGTATGCTTATGCAGCTGGGGGAGAGGAAGAACGAGAGGGGGGAAGAAAAATCGGCAGACAATGAAAAGTAAAATCCTTTTAAAATCTGAGTTCCTATGGCTGGGGATAATTCTGTTAGGTAGTAAAGATTTGAAACTTTGTCCCTTGAGTACAATACATTAGCAGTTTTACATTAAAATAATCATCAGTGCGAGCAAGACGATTTCTCAACTTGGCCTATATTTATCCTTGAGGTTGGCTTTGTTACCTGCCATTGGCTGCTTTTCTGTGTTTCCCTGGCGCTTCTTGCCGCAGCCTGTCCAGCAGCAGAGCACGGACTAGCCCCCACGCGTTGAGAGACCCCTGGGGTCAGTGCTGGATGAAGTGGTGAGCTAAGTAAGTTGTCAGGCTTCAAGACATAGCAATTGCTGCTTTCTTTTCTTTTTTTTTCTCCTTTCTTTTTTTCCTCTTAGTAAGTTATCTTCTCGGCCGTCAGACAGTACCTTTATTTTGAACACCACCACTGGCAAGCCGAGTGCTTGGGGGGCGGGAAGCTTGGGGGTGCCTGAGCAGAGGCTTGGCCCCAGCGGAAGCTCTGCAGGACTGTCCCACGCCTGGGTGCTCGCCGCCGCTGCCCCGGGCAGGACGCGCCTCCCCACCCCTGGAGGAGAAGCATTTGTGGTCCGATTTCCACCAAGCCTCCATGTTTCATGTTCCTTGCAGCCACTCTCGTTTAGGCACTATGAACCGATCTTCGTCCCTGCAGACGCGGGAGAGATTACAGTTGTGTTGGGGCATCCAAAATCGATCCCATCTGTGAAGGCTTCGGTATTCAGCCTGCTGTAGGTGATGGGCAATCAGCTCCTGTCGTCTTTTGGGGAGGGAAGGATGGTGTGAATCTTCGTCTACCATCCATAACCTAACTCCTCTGATTTTCTTCTGCTTTTTAGATTTTTATTGTAGGCAATTATAAGATGTGAATGAAGTCACAGGTCGGGTACAGGTCTCTGTGTTAGCAAGTACACATGCAGTGTAACTCAGTCTTGTTTGCACGTGTGGATTTGTTTTATACTGAGTAGCTCGATTTGCATTTGTGAAATGCTTAGGTCTTAGTTGTGTGATCTTTTTAATTGTTTGGCTTTTACATGTAAATTGGTTCCATGTCAGCCAAATACTGTCTTAATTAGAAAACAAAATATGCATCCTGGCACCTAATGTTTCCATTAGCTTGTTTAAATAGTCTGCAGATTTGGAGTTGAGCCACTTTATTCAGAGTGTATTTTTTAATTGGATTATTGGTATGTAATAATTGATATATCACTGATCCATTATGAAAATATAGATGTGTTTGAAAGTGTTCTGACACATCCCAGTGGAGTTTAATTGAAATGTTTACTCCTATACAGTAATATAGGCCTTTCTTCTTTCCATGCTAAATAATAAAACCCAAATGGTTTGATGGTATATTTAATATATACCTCCCTTTGTCAAAAATAGATTAATCTTTTGCTCGTATTTGAGATGTATCTTTGAGGTTTTTTTACGTATAAGGAAAGCTATTGTTTTCCTCTAAACTTTCAGAGTGGATATCCTCATTTTTGAAGTAGGAAACTGAAATAAGGACTTTTTTTAGTCAGAAAGCTAGAAAATATTTTTTTTCTTGGAGTGCACTTCCTTTGAAAACTGACCAATTGTTTCCACTTTTGTTTTTTTATCTTTTAGTCAGCTGTAATGAGATAAGTTGCTAAAAGATAAAACCATTCTTAATCCGAGAAAAGATCTCTTGCTATCTCTTAACAACCGAGTTGCCCTAAGAAGCACTTTTGAGGAACAGCTTCAAATGGTTTTTGAAAATGCACCTTTATTAAGTCAACTGGACCATCCTTTGTGACCCTTGCAAAAGGAGAATAGATTTAAGAGCATGGTTTTTCCCTTCTGAAAAGGCAGAGTGGTTAGCGTGGGGTTTTTTTGTGTGCCCACCCCCCACCACCGCTGTCTTTTATAAACCCTGCTGCATGGGCTGTCCATGGTAATTTGGGAGGAGGGGACTAGAAAAAGAGCCAGACCTGCGCGTTGCCCTGCTCAGGTGGCTGTGCCTTCCCCGGCAGCTTGCAGCGGGGCTGCTGCCTCCGAGGCCCCTCGGGTGCCCGCAGAGCTGCGCGGCCGAGAGCGCCTGGAGGGTCTGGGCTGCTGGCTCTGCCCTGGCCCCGGCAGGGCCCGGTCCCGAGGGCGCTGCACCGGCTCCCGCTCGCCCCCGGCGGGGGGGGGCGCGCGCCCG
>NW_009187676.1:30213-34667 GCF_000690835.1 Fulmarus glacialis
TGGAGATGCCTGGCTCTGGTCGGCTCGGTAATGCATACCTCGCGAGCATGAAGTCTATGCAGAAAGCTGCTGGTGAAGGATAAATGAGTAACAGACAAAAATATTGGACAGGATCCTCCTTACTGAGTCGAGCCGTACGTCACTGTGAGTCCATCGCTTTATTCTCAGCCTTTTCCCGGCTGTAGATGTCTCCCACCCCGTAAAGCTTCTGCCTGTGCTCAGTTACCATCCTTTGAGCCAGCTGTGTTAGTGGATCCTTTGGAGGTTTCTGGTCCAAAAGGACTCCCCAGCTCAGACCTGAGCCAGTCTCTCTGTGAGAGGTGGCTTCTTTCTCAAATCCCTTTTCTCTCTGTTCTTGTCTGGAAGGATGTAATCATGCCCTGTCACTCGGAGCTGCTCTGTATTTTAGAGAGAGGAATGACATTTCGCCACGCTTCTCTTCTTGAGTGAGGTGCTGAATTTTTTTTTTTTTTTAGTAAAGTTCATGATAAAGATAAAACTGTTTTAAGCAGGCATTGGTTTCCAGTAACTGTTACTTGCCCAACCAGAATCAGATGGATTTGTGGTGGTGGTGTCAGTGTTTTTTCAAGCAACTGTATGAATCTGTCAGCCTAGTTAAAGCCCTTACAGCAGACTTTGGTAGCTCTTCTCCCAAAGAGATGAGATGAATGCATGGTGAGGACTGGAGCCTGAGGGAACAGCGGTGTTGCATGCTCTCCCCAATGCAGTATTTAAAACCCAAACCAAAGTCTGAAAGTTTGGGTTGCACAACCTTGAGCTAAAGATCAGCCTATATAATTAGGGAGAAAATGGATTTGGTTTTGTCCTGGTTTCGGCTGGGATAGGGTTAAATTTCTTGCTAGTGCTGTGTTTTGGATTTAGTATGAGGGGAATGTTGTTAACACACTGATGTTTTCAGTTGTTGCTAAGTACCCTCCTAGTCCAAGGACAGCTCCCATGCCTACTGACTGAGCTAGGTACACAAGATGGGAGGGAACATCATCAGGACAGCCAGCTCAGCTGGCTAATGGGGTATTCCATACCATGTGACGTCATGCTCAGTATATGAATGGTAGGCGTGATCCAGGAAGTACCGATCGCTACCTGGTTATCGGTCAGCGCGGGTGGTGAGCAATTGCATTGTGCATCACTTCTTTTGTGTATTTTATCATTATCATTATTATTCTCCCTTTTCTGTTTTATTAAACTGTCTTTATCTCAACTCACGAGTTTTTCTCACTCTTACCCTTCCGATTCTCTCCCCGTCCCACTGCGGGGGGTGGGGGGGAGTGAGTGAGCGGCTGCGTAGTATTTGGCTGCCTGCCAGGTTAAATCACGACAGTTTTGCATGACTTCAGTGACTCTTATGTTGATGTTTATCTGTATGCTTTTAAAAAGAAAACGGGGGCAAAAAAAAGGGGGGATAAAAAAAGGTGGGGGGGAAGAACATGCTGTTTTACTGCTAGAGGGAGGTCCCCATCAGGCCTGTGCAAGGGTAATGATCTCCCTGTGTCCCTGTGAGTTTCCAGCTGGGATCTGAACCACAACTCACTTTGCATTGCTGAGTCAAGAGTGACCAAGGGTGCCAAGGCAGAGAAAACGGCATGTACCCCGTCTGTCTCTCGCTGGTTGTCTTGTGGAAGGAATTTTTGTCAGATTCTGTTTAAAATTTGAGGAGGCTAGAAAGTGTTTTCATTGTCCTTCTGGGCGACTTAGATTTGAAGCTTCTTGCACATCTTGCAAACTTTTTAGCTATTGACACCAACTATATGTCTAGATCCTTTCAACATTTTCGTCGTTAATTTGAAATCTTAAATGATTTGTGGGTTTAGGGTAAACCCTTTGTTTCCAGTTCCTAGGCAAAATGCTTTTATTTGTACAAGTATCTAATCAGAGGAATGAAGCCTCTTTTCTTTAATGACACCTATTGCTGAAGACTCGCTGCCCCTGCCTGCAAGGCAGCATTTCTGATGGAAGGAAGATGAAACATTTTTGGTCAAATATAATGACAAGTTGATTCCAGAATATCAGAAATTATCCTCTGTAGTATTGCCTCTCTTGCTTACCAAAGTCAACAGATTCTTCTAGTTTGAGGCATGTCTAAAATGCCTACCCTGCTGTAAAGGTTAATTATGGAGGAGTTGGAACTGGAGATCATCTCCTACTCAAAATGAAAAACCAAAGCGCCACCTCCATAGCTTGTTAACTCCTGTAACCTCCCTGTCCTGGCCGCAATAGAGAGTCATTGCCCTATCTGCCACTTGGTTTGACTCAGATTTCCTTCAGCTAGAAATCGTTCATAGCTGTTGCCTTCTCTGTCCCAGTGCAGCTCTCTAAAAGCTGAAGCCGTCTGTCTATACACTGAGCACCCACGAGTACAAACTGCTCTGTTGCGTCTCAAAGCAAGAAACCCTTTCCCTGTTTGAGATGACAGGTCAATCGCTGTGGTTCTTGCAATCACAATGATCATTATGGGTGTCACAATTGGAATATGGCAAAGGTGACCCTCCTGGTCGCTGCTAAGTCACCATGGAAGCTGACTGTTGAGAGAGATTTAAAAAAAAAAAAAAAAAAAAAAATTTCCATGTTGGCTGTGAAATCTGGGCTTTTATAGGATTCAGAGCCACAATCGGGGTGCTTCCACAGGGTGGGAACTGTAAGAAAATACAGCCATCCCTAGCATACAGATAGCCAGTACAGTATTATGAGTTATCATGGTTCTTAAACATGAAAAAAACAATTTCTGTGTAGAAGGAGCAAAAATGCCCTGGAGGATTGTACAAATAGAGGTTTCAGCTCTTACCTCAGAAGGTGAAAGAATGAAAAAGTACCTGAGGCAGCTTTTGTTCACATATGGCATGGATTCATTTATTCTTTTATCTGTAGTAGTGCCAATGGTCATTTTGAATCCTAGGTCATTTAAGAGTAGACAAAGCCTCGGCAGCAGCATCTCTAATTCAACTTGGTATTTCTGGAAGGAACTATATTTTTGCAAGAAACTTGTTTCCTGGAGAAGGGAGCAATTAATACCTAATACTCTGCTTATATTCACAGATGCTAGTACACTTATTATAACATTGCATGAGCAATTTAGGATAAAAAAAAAAAATCACACCAGGACAATGCAGAAGAACAGACAAAGTCAGTAGCGAGAGTAAGGCCACCAGCACGTTTTGGAAATGTAGGGGCAAAAACCAGGACGTTTTTCTTTCCTGGAGGAAAATTTACCAACTCTCTGCCTTTATCTATCACTCTTTTCCTCCAGAAGAAAAGAGACTGCCAACAATCTCTCTGGAAGCCCCTATGCCTGTTCTTCAGCCAGGATTTACAGTCCTTGGTAGATTCCCAGCACCAGTGCGCTGTTTCTTAAATGAATCTTTAAGGGCTCATTTCCTTAGTTATATTCCCATTTTATTTAATTACACTTCCTGAAGAGGAGCCATTCTATTTTATGTTTAACACTGCTGTCTGCATGGGAAGTGAGAGCTGGTAAAAATCTATTGCAATTAAGCCTTTTGTGACAGTAATGAAGCTGTGACCATACCACCATGATATCTGGAAAATACATTTCTCCAACATAGTTTTATTTGGTTTTCTTCTTTGAAGACTTCAAGCAAAGCATTTTATAAAAAATATTTATTTTAAAAAATTTTTTAGAAAGTAAAAAGTAATGCCTTTTTTTTTAAGGTTTTGCTGCAAAATTTCCTCCAGTTCTAACTCCTTTGTCTGAAAAGCTTGAAACGACTTCAGTTTAACTGAAATAAATTTTTCTGTGAATCCGAAGGGGAATTTAGTGTTTGCTCCCAGAGAGACTGTTTTTAACCTTTTATTGCAAGTAAGCAGGCCAGTTAAAGGGAAGATAACTGATCTTTGAGATGCATCACCTCCAGGTTCCCAAGATACGGACCCCTCTGTCTGAATGGGTGAGGGAAAGCAGAAGTTTTTCTTGGAATTTCTGAAATGCCCATTATGACTTTTGCAACTGTTCTGTCCTGCTTTCTCTAAGGTGGTAGCTTAGCCCTCTCCGTGCAAGTTAGAGTATTACTGCTTCCCTGGTTTCTTAAGTGTGTCTCAGCTGGGATACAAAGCCAAGCTTAGTGCAATAAACCTGTTAGACTTTCATCTTTTTAGTCAGGTCAAAGGATTGACATATAGACCGTCACCATGTATTGCTGCTGTTATACGTAGAAGTGGTTGAAAACTAGAGGTAAAAAGATGAAATTGGTTGCGTGGCTGTAGCAATCGATATCAAAGAGTAAAAGACAAAAGAAATGACGAAACAGTGGTCTTTACCAGTCTGATAGCTTTTCTGCAGCCTCCCCACCAGCGCACGCTCTTGCTTAATCTCAGCCCTAACAGATATTGATCAACAAAATTGCTTTTCAAGGTCATCGCTCCGGGTGGAGCCTTGCGCCAGAGACGAGCAGCCCCGGCTCCGCAGGCGGGGCGGTGCC
>NW_009187677.1:0-1602 GCF_000690835.1 Fulmarus glacialis
TGCTTCACCCTTGCAGTGAGCCCAGGGGATCTTTACAAGATCCCGGCACTGCTGACCAGGGCAGCGCGGCACTCTGCTCCAGCCCCTCTCCGCCGACCCTGCAGGACAGCACTGGGCTCTGCCCGTGGCGCTGGCTCCACAGCACATCTCCTCTGGGCTGACGTGGGAGCGTCCTCAGGAGCGGGGCGGGCAAGCGCAGGTCGTGTCAGACTCGTTGGCCTTGCCAGGCAGCTGGGGACCCTGCACCACCATTGCCACTGGGCTCTGCCATCAGCCGACTCCGCTTCCAGCTCTCCAGGTTGGCACTGAGGCCTTGTGCCGGCCCCACGGCACCTCCCGCCCTGTCCCCATGGCGCCTGGGGCTGCGTCCGGCCGTGCCACGCTGGCCTGGCAAACCTGCCAGGGAGTCAAACAGAAACCCGCCCTGAGAGCAGCCTCCTGTGCCGGACTTGGACCTCTGTCTGTCAGTCCCGTGCCAGCTCCTCCATCTCCTGCACTCGCTGCACCATGTGCTGCACCCACCTCTGTGACAGCCTCCGGGGCCCTTTCCCCCCCCGATCCCGGCCTCCCACCACTCCTGGTGCAGGAACATGTGCGTGGGGACAAGCCAGCCTGAAATGTCCCATGGGATCCCATGGGGGCTGTGGTGGGCTGACCCCGGCCAGGAGCCAAGCACCCACACAGCTGCTTGCTGCTTCCCGCAGCAGAACGGGGCGAGAATGGGAAGAGCAAAAGCAAAACCACTCATAAGTCGAGATAAAGACACTTTAACTTGTGAAGGAAAGAGGAAAAATAAAACAAAACCTGGCGCTGCAAAGGCAGTCACTCATCACCTCCCACCAACAGCCGGATGCCCAGCCAGTCTCCAAGCAACAGCCACACTGGGAGCCAAAACCTTCCTCTTCCTCTGCCTCTAGTCTCACTGCTGAGGACGAAGCTGTGTCATGGACCATCATCCCTTTGGCCGCTGGGGCCAGCTGTCCCAGCTCTGTCCCCTCCCAGCCTCCTGCCCACCCCGGCCTCCTCACCGCAGGTGAGAATGGGAAGAAGGGAGAGCCTTGACACTGGGCGGCCCAAACACCAGCACAAAGCCAGAACAGCTGTGGAGGAGCTGAAGGAGGGTGACGCCAGCCCAGCCAGGCCCCGCACAGGGCCTCTGGGGCAGCAGCAGGCGCCCCGCATCTCTCCAGCTTGTCCCCAGCTCCTGCCCACTCTGGGGAGATCCCGCTCCCTGGCTGGATGTGCTTGTTGCCGTCCTTCTGCCTGTGCAGCCCCTGCTCCCCAGGGACATTCTTGGGTCCCTGCGGGTGCCTCTGCATCCCTCCAGCCCTTTGGGACCCTCACGCCCCCCAGACACACTGCACAGCACTACAGCACCGCTCTGGGACCACCCATCGTAGGTGACGGCACCCCGCAGACCTCACGTGCCCCCTATGCCAGTCCATGCCTAAGCCAGCTGCCAGGCCCTCATCCTGCCCAGTGAGGGGCCAGGGTCCCAGGCAGGGGTCCCCATGGCCAGGGGTCACGGGCAGATCCTGGACAGGCTCCCTGCAGAGCACCCTGATGGTGGTTGTCAGGAGGTGGCAGCGAGCAGATGGAGGG
>NW_009187678.1:0-671 GCF_000690835.1 Fulmarus glacialis
CGCGGGGCACGAGTGGGGCAGGGTGTGCCATGCCGAGCTGTACCAAGCTGTGCCATGCCGTGTCAAGCTGTGCTGTACCATGCCGTGCCATGCTGAGCTGTGCCGTGCCGGGCCAAGCTGTGCCGTGTCATGCTGAGCTGTGCCAAGCTGTGCAGTGCCAGGCTGAGCCATGCCAAGCTGTGCTATGCCATGCTGAGCTGTGCCATGCTGAACTGTGCTGTGCCGTGCCATGCTGAGCCATGCCAAGCTTTGCCGTGCCGTGCCAAGCCCCTGTCAAGCCATGCCGACGGTCTGCCCTTGTGCCCAGGCTGATCATCAGCAAGAAGGAACGGATGCTGCAGAAGGGCTCTGGGTTCCACCTTGACCTCCTGCTCATCGTGGCCATGGGCGGCTTCTTCGCACTCTTCGGGCTGCCCCTGCTCCCCACAGTGCGCTCCGTCACGCACGCCAACGCCCTCACCGTCATGAGCAAGGCTGTGGCACCCGGGGACAAGCCCAAGATCCAGGAGGTGAAGGAGCAGCGAGTTACTGGGCTGCTGGTGGCCGTGCTCGTCGGTAGGTCCAGCCCTGCCCGCTGTGGGTCCCCCACCAGCCCTGCTCCATCCTGCATGGCCGTGGGGGGCCGGGCAGCCTGGGGAGCTGTGGCGGTGCAGGGAGCAGCATGGAGGAGG
>NW_009187679.1:0-27840 GCF_000690835.1 Fulmarus glacialis
ATAAATGTATAAAATATTTAGAATATTTAAAATATAGAATCAATGTTCTACTGCACAGTGACTGGTTTAGATCCAAAGAAAAGTCTCCGTCCCTAAGGAGTCAGTCTGCCCAGTGGTATAAATAGTTCAAACAAGAGGCGCGCCTTCCCTCCCCTACTCATACAACTGTAGACTGCTTTTTCCCACCCTTCTTCTGGCAGAGGCAAGTGGCAGGAGAGAAGGCAGTAAGGCTGAAGGAAAATTTAATTCACCTTGCACACATCAAGCCCATTTCTGTCACTCCCAAATGCTCCTTACCATGCACTGTCAGCTTGGTGCCATTTCCACGTTTGCCCTGGATTTTCTGCGTTAACGTCACGTCGCAGAAATAGGAGTTACTGGCGTTCTGGTCAACGTTGCTCAGTTTTAAGATGGAGAACCCCCTGAGGGTGTTCTTTGTAATGTGTACCTGTGGCCTGCCCGCACCGGGGCTCGACTGGAGGCTCTGCTGGTTGTGGCAGTCGGGGCCTTTCCTCCAGTACACAACTGGCTCCTCGTCCTCCTCACTGGGGTACTCAAACACACACAGCATCCACACCGTGGAGTTAAGGAGCACGTTGGCATCTTCAGGGTATTGCACGACCGAAAGCTCTGGCCCGCCGCTGGCTGTAAGGTGCAAATAAAGGACATTCAAGCAAACGGAGGTGTGCTCTCTTAGGAAGGGTTATCTTGGCCAGCTGAATACATGGGCGTAGCCGATACCTGGACATACAGAAAGCCACAGCTATAAGCACATATAGGGAAAGGCGCACAGGAGTGAGGCAAACAACAGTTTTGCTACTGCCTTCCAAGAAACCAACGCAGCAGTCAGTCTTCAAAACAGCGTTAGAAAGACAGTCGGTAACTTTGCCTAAAGATCATGTATCAAGTCAATTACATGTAGGGTATAAGAACTGCAAGCCCAGGAGGTGACAAAGTAGGAGTTGCAAACAGAGCAGAGGACTAGACTAAATTTGCGTACAGTTCCTATTATTCTTAAACTTTTGGGATGGCTTCATAAGAAAGCTTTGCTCTGGGAAATTTCAGGCAGTATTTTCAACTTGTAAAAAGTTCTAGCAAAAATACACATACTTTTACAAACTTAGGATGTAGTTCTGCAAGTGTCTGCACTTCATCTAAATATAATATTTCCTACGTATACAATAGTTTCTGGATCAAATTTTATTGTCTGTAAAACTTTTTCAGATGCATTATTTACCCAATTAATAATGAATTGATAGTCATTGGGTGTATTAAAGTTTGTATGGAAATGAAGGATGACACTAAAACTCATTTTGGCAACAATTTACTTAAAAAGCTGATCAACATGCAAAACTGAAATGCTCTTTTCACAATTGCTGTATATGTGCATATAGTATTTTTAATGAAGGAGTTTTGCTAGGAAATACATATTGCCAGTAGCACAGATACAATTTATAGTATGAGGTAGTTATGTCATTATTAAACTAATGAAAAGATGTGAAAAATCTATTTCCATGCTGTGAATTTGAAGGAGATCTGGGGAAAAATGGCAGTTACCATTGTTCTATAGGTCAATATCAGAAAAAAAAACAGGATTACATTAAAATGGGATTAGACCAAAGGAAACCAAAGATCATTATTACCTTCATTAAAAGTATTGTTAATGCTCCGTTAATTTTATCCTATTATTTCAATACATCATTATTTAACTATTTCCATGCCCTTTGTTATGGGCAAGAACACTGGAAAAGAAGGAAACACAACTACAGCTAAACAGAGTAAAAGTTAAAAATTAAATAAACATAATAATAATGAGTACTTTAGGAATAAAGAAATTCTACGCTTGTATTAAACTAAATACAAGGATTATTCAAGTTTACTCAGACTCACTGCTAGGAGTATTTTCTATGCAATCTCAAAACAATCTTCAATTTCCATAATTTTTCAGCTTTGGTAGTTCCTGACATCACATCCCAGAGTCTTTCGGTATTTTTTTGATTTTTCAAGTAAAGCCTTATGTAGATACTGTGTGCACGTAAACTAACTGTATACAGTTAATGCAGAAGGATGACGAATCCACAGATGATGGATATTTTGAAAGAAAATTCTTGCACATATACAAGCAACAATGAGCAAAATGACTGGGAGCATGCCTGAAGTAAAGCTATCACTGTGCTTTGAACAGCTAAAAGGAAAAAAAAAAAGGGCAAAAAAAAGCGCCATGAACAAGACAATACATCTCAAGAAACAAATCTGATATTAATTGCAAAGGATCCAGAAGGCTAAACTGGTAATGCATTCAGACAGTCCCTCTTCCAGAGGCAATGGCTAGCCAGTCTAAAAGTTGGCAGGCTGAACGTCTGCATTTCCTCCCTCACCACAGGCATGATGGCATGAGCCAAATCCTGGAGGTCACTGAAGTGCATTTTACTGAGGCAATCCTCAGCTGGCGAATAGTTTGAAGGCAGCGTAGTGATGAACTCTTACAATTTCTTGTGAATAACAGAATGATCCCCTACTTGACGCCCATTTCAGGTCACATATCACTCTTTTTAGCACCTTACATGACTAAACTTTACCTGCATTTGAGCTTTGAATGTTTAATTAATAAATCACGTGAGATTATTCTACTTTAAACTCAGTTATTTACACTTTAAATATCCGCATTTAAATGCCTATACTTAACTGTACTTTCCCTTTGTAGTCAATGAACAGAAATAGTAATTTAAAGGCAAGATTAATTTCATCCCACAATAAAGGTTTAAGCAGATAAAATGGTTTTGTTTTGTTTTGTTTCGTTTTTTAACTATAAAAGCACCTATTTCTCACATAGAGTAGTGAGTTCAGATAAAGACATTAAAAATTCTGTGAAATGAATCTTTTCCATCTGAGGACATAAAACTAGATTTCCATCACAAATGTTCTTGTATTTATGGAATTGCTTTCAAATAAAACAGAATTTGTCTTTTAAGTTTTACATCTGCATTTTTATATGGAGTATAAAAAATTGGAAAGTCATTACTAAGAGCAGACAAAATATGCTTTTAAAAATATAAGAACAAATCAATAAGATGTTTTAAAACAGCTGGTTACTCCTATTTTTATACAGTCATTCTTTTTAGACTTTTTGTCATTTGAACGTATATACTAAGAAATGTGTGATCAGAAATGACTGGGCTGTACTTGAAAGAGATTCGTGAAAGCTAACGTGAAACACATTTTAAAATGGAAATAATCCAGAGGAGTTCCTGGGACACACCTTTCATTTGGGTGAAAAATAAATATCTTAAAAAATCAGTACATCACTTTGATAGCAATATTTCACTACCACAGAAAACCAGCCTCACCTCAAAGTGAGCAAAGTGAGATATCATAATTAATATACCAAGCTGCATCGCTTTCTTGGGATTGTTAATGCAGAGGTTTTAAAACCTCAGTTGAGACTAGTGATATCACAGTGAAGGAGAGGTAGTTAACTTCATGAAGAGAAACAGATGGCTCATATCTGAAATATCTTTTGCATTTTCATCAGGCTATACAATTTAAAAAAAAAAAAAATTAGTCCTAAATAACTTCTTTTAAGTTTGTTCGTGTAAGTGAATACATACACTCTTAAAAGTAGTCCAAGAACCAGTTTTATAAAAATCCTGAAATAAACTTAATATGTTGTCCAGTTGATCTACATATAAAAATATCAATAGAGATTCCTAACATGCAAAAATGAACCCAATTTTTTCTCATTTTTCCGTCAGATGTGATTTTAATTTTGTGTCAGTCAAGTGTAATTTTAATTTCTATCTACTCTTTTAAGTACTTTTATACTTTTTTCTCATTTTTGCTTTCCTCCATGGAACAGCAGCATAAAGACTTTACAAAGTAAAACTGAGCAACTGACACTTTCATCCTTGATTAAAAATTAGCACTGCCTTCCTTGATCAGTCAGAGTTTGGAGAATCCTGCGTTAAAAAAAAAAAAAAAAAAAATGCCAACAACAACAACAAAACCCTACTTACCTGCAAAGTGAGCAAAGTGAGATATCATAATTAATATACCAAGCTGCATCGCTTTCTTGGGATTGTTAATGCAGAGGTTTTAAAACCTCAGTTGAGACTAGTGATATCACAGCTTTCAGCAAGTAGTCGAAAAGTAAATTAAAGCTCTCCTAAAAACATGTTTTTAACCTTGTTTCTAAGGGGAGGTTCTTGTGGTTTCATTCACTGTAACTATTTCCCTTTCTACCATCACACATCCTGGACATTGCAACATATTAACTTCTAATATCATAGTTTCAAATTGAATGCCACCAAGACTATTTTTCCATTCTGAGCATTTTCTTCTTCAGATGACTAGGAGGAGGACCAGTTTCGTACGGCAAATTTACTCAAAGTTGCCCATCTGAAAAAAAAAGTACTAAAACACCCCAAGATTGGGAGCAGTGGTTATGATGTAATACAGCAAAGTTTGAAACAGACACCCAACTCTGATGCTTTTGCTCAAAGTCCCATTCGTGCCTCAAACACCATATGGATGAAGATGACTTTGCTTTATCTAGTATTGATCTAATTAGACAAAACAAATATACCACAGGAATGATTCAGAAGAAACATTATTTCTCTTTGCTGAAATGATATTGAATATCTAATTATCATCCTGCAGTCCAGAATACATGAACATTAGCTGCCAAAAACTATAACATGGCAAAGAGGGCAATGTAGTTACCCTCCTAATACATACCTTCTGAATTTGCAGAAGCCCATTAGATTAGCTAGTGTCCTTGTAGCCTCTTGTATAGACTATTAAATTTCATTCAGGAAAGTTGCTCCTGGGCTTAACTAAAATTTGTTTTCATCCAGCTACACTGCCTACAGATTTGAATGTCTGGGTTTGACTAAGAGATATCTTCCATGGAAATACCCAGTTTTGATCTGAAGGCTTTGAGAGACAGAGAGTCTACCTACTTAATGGTTAGCTGCTGGGATGACTAATCATGTCACTGTGAAAAGCTGTGTCTTCATTTGTATTCTTATCTCTGTCTTCAGCTTCTCATCACTGAAACAGCTTTGATACCACTTCTAGAGCCCTTAAAAAAAAAAAAAAAAAAAAAAAAAAAAAAAAAGGGGGAAAAAAAAAAAAAAAAAAAAAAAAAAAAAAAAAAAAGAGGTGCTAAAGATGATACTTATACATTATACAGGATAATCTCCTGATATTCTTCTTAAAAAAACCAAAAAAAAACAAAAAACAAAATGCGTGCAAGTGTCCTGCTGTAAGACATCTCCATCATGGAATAAGGTATCTGATTCTGTTTCTTGTAACTGGTATGCTTTAAAGCTGGACTCCTTAAAACCCCTTTATTCAGGGTTAAAATAAAATTCCTACTCTTCTGCCCCTCTGTCTTGCTTACAGACCCAAAGACATTCCTCCACAGAGTCCTACTGGGAGGTCACTGTCAGCTGATTCTCTACTTGAAATGTTATGTATCTTTTTAGAGTCACTGCTTTCTAAAGGAGTACAGGCATATCACACATTCCTTAAATAGCATTAAGGCTACAACCAAACCCTCAAACTTTCCAGTAGATGCTATTTAATCACGTCTCCTCAGTGATAAGTTTTAGAGATGTTTGTTAAATTGATCTTAAACCACTGATTGTATACACTAATAATTTTAATTATTTGTACTTACATCTTAAAGAATTCCATTCTCTTAATTCACATTCATTCAAAGGTACATCTCAGAAACATACCTCATACATACAAAATAAAGGTACATACCTCAGAAACATGATGAAAGATTTGAAATAATGAAGACTTTAAATAAGATGAAATCTAAAAATGCTCTTTTGAGGTATCGAACAGGAACTATTAAAATGCCATTGCATAAAAAGTGTGTTTACTCTCTAACATTGGAGAGATATTAATCTTTAAATATTTTATATTCTTCCTGTGCATGAAATGGCTGACAGAGAAGAATTTTAAGGTTTGAAACTTAAGACAAGTTAAGAACTTGTCTTCTATGTTCTTCTTGTCTTCTATGACAATGACCTTCTAACTCTTAAAAAGAAGTGCATAACTTTGAGATACCTAAGGACTAGGGGATCAATGTGTAGATCTATTTCAGGACCATTTCATGGTCATGAAAATATTAGAGAGATACTAACATATAAGTACAATCACATTTAGATTTTCTGTCAATCCTGTGTGGTTCCTCATTACTGCTTCAACTATAATTTCAGGGAATTTAGAAACTTAAGTCTGATTACCTGAAAAGTATCTTTTTAATTTTCTGCTGAAATAAGGATTAGATATAGGACTATAACAGTGACAATACCTATTAAAAACATCTTGATTCCAGCTGATCGTTTTCCTTCCACAGGACTGGAAAAAAAGATGGATGGATTTAATGAATAGGCTGTAGCTCCTCCCTTAGCAGCATTATTTTCCGCTATGCTAAGCCTTGAGTGGTGAGAGTTAAGAGTGTAACTAAATGGCTGCCTCACTGCTCTGTGGTTGCAACCTGGAGGAATGGCATAGTTAAGTAATATCTAAATGAAAAACAAATACACAATCTGTTTTGAAAATGTATAATGGTATCATCAAGAGATGAGAAAATAAATTTTGTGCCAATTTCCAACTGAAGCAATGAAAAAGGATAACAAGACATGAGGGAAGAACCAAACAATCTCAGACAGTAATATCTCTTCACCAATCCTTATTTGGAGGTATTTATCCATGAGAAGCAATTAAGCATTTTATGGGGTCTGTAAAACTGGAGGTGAATTTGGCTGTGTGAAATAAAACAGTGACTTATAGTTTGACAACTACCCCAAAATAGCTACTTTACAAAATAGTACAGCTTAAAGTAATCATCTCCTTAAACAAGTAGCATAACTTGCATTCAGTTTATTGTTTAGGTTTATTCATCATAAATTTAGAGTCCAACAAAGCAGGCAAACACTATAAAAACTTCCTATTGGTAAAGAACAGCAGACCTCTGGAATAGCTTCTCTGGGAAGACTGGAGAGCTTTGGGAAAGATGAGATAAGCATGTGTTAGGAATGACACGGATGTAGTGCATCCTGCACTGGCCAGTGATGGAGGACATGGTTTGTTGCTGACTAGTGCATATGGCCACAGGATTTCTCTGTGTTTTCTAATCAGATATACAAGGTATGAGAGGGTTGCCACAATAGCACAGACTGAGAGAACCTACCTGACCTCCAAAGTTGCTTTATTTCCAGTGACTGTTCCTGAAAACTTCAGAGAAAATCTGCAGGTTCCCCAGTTAATGCAGAGAATGTAAACTCCTGCTGGGTGTCTCCATAATGATGCATTGTTTAGCCTGGTAGAAAGTTAAAGGCACTGCAGGATCCTATCTAATGATAACCAGAACAAAATAGGAGTAAAAATTAAATTCAGAAGGAAAAGCAAATACTTTAATGGTACCCTACATTCACAATTAGAAGAGAAACTGGATCACAGGTGAAATATGGGAAGAGTATGTGGTTTCATTTGATCAAACTTACAAGCTCAGTTTAATTATTTAGCAGTTCCTAATTCTTATAGCCAAGAGACGAAATTCCATCAATACTAGAACATTTACCATGTGTATACATTTCTTTACTAACTACTATGAATTAAAAGTGCCATTAATCGTTTGAAATCTGGAGAACGAATTTATGCAGTGTTCCTTTCAGTTAAGGAGGTAGGGATGGAGATGGCAACAGTGCATGTCAGTAGTAGATCTGCAGCTTGCAAATTGGAGTTAGAGCAAATTGTTTATGAAGTCAGATGATTTCAGACCCCAGGATTATTGTGTGTTATTAAAAAATAAAAAACTAATTACTGTTTAAACAAGATGATTGGAGGGAAATTGCTTTATCGGATTTAAAAAATAAATGTTATGCAATTAAGAAAACTGTCTGTTAACGAACATTACTGGGTGGCATCTTGGCTTCTGTTTAATCAGAATACTTGGAGATGAGGAATTTGAGACTTTCCACATAGAGGAACCTGGAATATGCTAGCAGTTCATTGCTCTCCGTGGACACATCTACACGCAGAGCTGGTTTTTTCCTCTGTGATGAAGCATGCTTCCACATTCTGGAGGCTTCTTCCATATTCTCTGAGTAGGAGTGGTATAAGCTTGAGACTAAAACACCTGCATTTTGCTGTCTTTATGTGTAAGGAGTGTTTGAGCTGCCACCATAGTCAATGGAAATGCAGTCAGTATATGCAGTGGAGTCTATGAGACATTTCACCTGACCAGTATATTGAGATGACTTACTCCTCCTGGGGGTTCTTTTCTTGAATCCAGTGCAGAGAGATCCAAAATAGTAGCTAAATCCTTAACAAACAACCCAAGCAGAATAGTGGCACTAAATTTTAACAGGCTGCATGAATCAAAATATTTCTGTCAAAACCAGCATAGCGGTTCAACATTCTGATCCTGGAGATACCCAAAAGTGATAATTCCATAGTTTCACTAATCATATATGACCCTCTGAGATGTCATGTATAGACCCACGCCAATCCCTCACACATGCTCAGAGGATTCTTAATGTACATGGTCAGCTCTGAATTGTCTCAAAAATGCTGTAATGAACATATTTTTTTCTGATGTTGTTCATCACTTCTGTAAGAAATGGAAAGCTGCCATCCTTCCTCAGCTTATTGGGGTGAAATTTTGCATTTCAAAAAGCCCCAGAGTGCAATACAAATCAAGCTATTATGGAGTCAAAACACGCTTCCTTTCTCTTTCTTTCTCCATCCTCATTCCCTTTATTCTCTTCTGCGTTGACAATGGATACCACACTGAAGGTGGCCCTCTGACCTGGAAATATTATTTACCCTGTCAAACTGAGGACATTTTACTGCAGTGCTTTTCACTGTCTACTGCTGTACCTTAGAAGGAAAGCAGTTTATCAAATAGGCAGAAACCAAACTATTTTGGTCATTATAGATCAATATCAAACCTTTAAAATCCACCCAGAGATCTGAAGGCAGCTAGTGCAAAGCACAAAATTATCATGTTATATAATTCCACTGAGAAATCAATTCAATAAAGAAGCCACAGATTTTTATATTGGCTTTGGTTTCGAAGCTGGCCTGAGGTGTAACTACATTTAGGGAGCTCTGCGGTAAGATAGTTTCAAAACTGTAATCACAAGTGTCACAGTAAACCAGTGAGAATATCTCTTTAGATAGGAGTTATCATATTCAGATGGTAGGACGTTATCGCATGGAAAACAAAACAGAAAAAGAAAAAGAAGAAAAATACCTTCTTACACATCTTGTTTGCACAGTGATGATATAACTGTGATATAAACTGGTGTTACAGCGCCTGGAAATCTCACTGCTTGACTGTAAAAAAACTGGCAACCATGCACTCCCAGAGAAATCTTCACTTTGCCTTATGTTTTGAATCATCTACCCTACCAATTATATTGTAAATTTATTTGGACTGAGCTTCAGCTGCCCAGCTGTTACCTTTTCATCGGTTAAGAGTGCGACAGCCATTGAAAATGAATGCTACCACCATGGTGAAAACTCTGGAGTAGATGCTCCTACACCTCACAGTCCTGCTGGCCAGAGAAAAGACTAAGCCAGGTATAAGACAATCCTTACATGAGATACAAATAATTTTTTTTATCAGAACTACATTTTGAAACCTCAACAGAAAAGATGAAACCTTTTCAAGAGTAGCTCTGTTCACTGCCAAGTAAACAGGTCCTTGTGCTTTCTCATATCAAAAGTAAGCGATACACTTATTAAGCCTAATGTAAGTGCTCTTCATCTGTTGGCAAGAAGAGTAGAAAAACTATGAGGTCTTTCTACACTATACATTCATTTTAACTTGAGACATATTCACTCCCTTTGGAGCAATTCCTTTGACAGAATCTGATCATTTCCCCCTTTTAAGAAAGTATTAATTTCATTACCTAGCAATGAATAAAAATCTTACTTACTTTTTTCTTTAGCAGTTAACTTCATAAACAACTTGAGGTGCAGGATATAAGCCCTAAATATGACTCTGTTCCTTGAAGTATAGGTAGTTTATCTAGCGCTTATGTCAGCGTTGGAGGACTAGTATTGAACAAGACAATCACTCCGACTTAGAAAGCACTGTGTTAATGCCCTTCAAATCCCACTCACGTTATCACAATATTTAGACATTCTACCACTTGGATATCAAGCCATGAACTTTTATCTCTACAGAAACTATATTTCACACATGGAAATAGAAAACTCAAAGGGAGGAGGTAGAGGAAGAAAATGTTAAATGGAAGATGAAAAAGAGGAAGAGAGCATCCTAAAGCTAAATGTAAAAACACTAACTTATTTACAGATCTTTAATTTAGTGGTCCCCAACCCACAGCTTCCAGACAGACTATTTCCTGTAAGACTCTTTGATGTTCTTCACAGCTGCTGAAATTACCTGATGAGGATTGGTTTACTGTATGAGATGGAAGGCTCCAATTCCTAACAATAGTTTTGCAATGAATAATGAAAAATTAATTGTGAATTTAATATTATTTTTAAGCTGTATTGTGGTTTATCTGTAAACCAGTAATCTAGATTGTCAGAAATGGTATTCTGTTTGATGGAGATCCCAAAATGTAATTCTAACATTTGAATAAATATCCACATTTCTTTTTTGCCTGAGGCTCATTGTAATTCATAGAGGTATTTATTCCTTTCAGGGCTGTTGATCTGATGAAGAAAATATACTTTGTTTATTATAAGGAAATGAAGACGAAAAATGGCTGGCTTTTGAGAATGTGGAGTTCCAGATTCTAGTATTAAAAAATGTGAAATGAGTTTTTAAAAAACTACTTCAATGAGTGCCCTCAGGGCACTGCATTTCCCTCCCTGTATAAAACTTTATGTGCTGTCCAAATATCTGGAATGTGGAGCTTATGGCAGTAATTTTTTGCTAATTCCCTTGAGTCAATCAATTGATCCATAAATTGAAAAGAAAAAAAAAAAAACAAACCCCAAACAACCAAACACAAGAAAACCCACCTTGAATGATGGAGAAAAACTTAAGCCAGAATTGGATTATACTGGCAGGGTGATATATGGAAGCTTATATTATCACAGCCAGCCTTTGTCTGTTCCTTTAATAAATTTATCGAGAGTTTCCAGTGGTAGCAATCTTCTGCCTTTGTCCAGCATTAAATGACCTTCTAAGAGTAAATATCTAAAAGCTAGTATGGCTTTTTCACGAACCAAGCATATTTGTTCTCAGCCAGCAAAAATCACAGGTGTTAATCCTGAAGCAACTAAATTACTGTTTTCTATCCCTGTGGAGAAGCCAGCAGCATTCAGGGAAACAGATGGGCTAGCAAGAGTGGTAATTCAGATTCTTATACACATATGAGATTAAACTGCAAAATAGTTGGTTCTTACGTTAATCAGCAAATGTTTTATATGTTACACTGTCAAACTGAAACAGTGAAAATGCTGTGTGTGTTAAACCATCAATAGTGACTGGAGAGATAAAACTTCCTCTTTTTAATTTGCTTTCTTGTTTTTTTTTTTAATAAGGCTAGAAAAAACACAGAAAAACTAATGCTTTCTACTGCTACTCTAGTGGCGTTTTTTTCCCTTTAATTTTAAAACAGAAATTTAAAAAGATAAATACTTAAAGCATACTCCAAAAAGCAGTACCATTAGAAGTGATACTATGAGATCTATAGGGAAATATTTTTATTGCCCCATGTAATCTTTTCCTTTAATATAACATTTAATCCACTCCTTCTGCAAACACAAAATATCCAGGGACCTGTCAGACTTCTTGCATTTTTGTAAAGTGTTGCCTTTTTTTAATAATTTTATCTGTTTTTTGTTGTGGCAACAGTTTTCCTTCCTTCCTCCCAGTTTCTTTTCAATCTCTGGAATTTTCCTATGTAAACAGTTTGCAGCCTGAGTAAATGTTTAATATGCCATTAGGCTCAATGTCACAAATATCATGTAGTATCTAAAGTGTAGCAAAGGCAAAGTTTAAGAACACCAGTCAGAGAGCTTATAAAAATCCTGCTGAGCTTGCTTAGGTCCTGAACGACTGTTGAAAGCCAAGAATCGTGGCTTGACTATTCCATTTCCAATGCTACGTGGTCTTTCCAAACTAAGTCTCTTTCTATGTAAGTGAATTCCCTGGAGGGCCCCATGCAATCCGAGAGCAACGTAGACCGATGTGACTGAGTTCAGCAGAAGCACCCACCACAACTTTCATTCAGTAACACAGCCAGCAAAAGGGAAGGTTCTGCAAGCCACGTGTTGTAACAGGCAGATGCTGGAAAGTCTGCAGCAGAACAGAGGGAGCGGGGCTCTGGGTTTCAGCCTGAAAGTGCTTTACTGTAACTGAAGATCTGGCCGTACACAACTCCTTGTTCTGGCTAGCTGAAGCTAAATTTGGAACCACACTTAAAAAAAAAAGTGCTGAAAGCAAGGCAAAACAAAGTCATTTTCTATCTCCATAAAACTCACAGCGCTATTAACCATTCTCAACAGTATTTGTTGTTTGAAGTAGGGGCATCTTTAGAATACCTGCAGGTGCCTACTCTGGTTATCAGACTGTAATGTGTGGTTATGGCAATGAAACTAAACAAAAAGAAAACCATCCTGTATCTTTATATTCTCTAATACTTCCATCCACCAGAAATTTGAAGGCCCAATTCTCTGTTATGTGATACTGGTTTGTTGTAGAGGAGGCAAACAGTTTGAGAGTCAGATTTGATATAACTTCTGAGCCTTTGAGACCCGCCACATTGTAGTCCTAAAGGGGTGATCCTGAAAGGAAAAAGTAATGCTTTGACTTTACATGTCTGTTGTGGGATCTGCCTGTTGTATCTGTGATGAGCACACATACATTTTCCACTAGTAGGAAATCACTGAGAGCATCAGCCTTTCCCTTTGTGCTTCAGAAGCTAAGGCACAGGTTCTTCTCATGTTTGCAAACCCTGCTTTTGAAAAGGAAGTTTGGGCATTATTGACGTTCTCTTCAACAGCATTTAATAATGGAAGGGGGCTGACCAATTCAATGGCAAGTAGGGTAATCATGTGAGGGATGATTGAGGAAGTTGGGAAAAATAAATGTAGACAACCTTTCACTTCTGTTTCCTTCCTCTTTTTCCCCTGTTTCAATTCCATTTTGTACTTTGTACAGGATAATTGTATCCCGTCTGAGCATTGAATGTGGGAAGAATAATGAAATTGCACCTAGTTCTTTTATTCTGGTCTTCTACATCATTAGCTATTTAATTACACTGATTTTTGAAAATATAAACAAACCCAGTACTAGAGACATGTAATTTCAATTTATGTTTTTAGGCATAGCACATTATATTGTTATTAAAATGTATCCAGTTCTGCCACCTATACTGTATTTAGATTACGATAAGCACACTGCGTTGTTTAATTTGCTTTTATTTACCACATATATTGAACTAGATCTACAGGCATATACTTACTAAAGCATCTAATTTTATTCTTGTTGCTTTAATCAGGTTTATATTGTAGAAATGTGGATAATTATCTGTGGAGGACATATAGGGACATTTCATCATAAGTAACTAAGGAACGAATTGGTACATAACCTTTACTAAACCAATTAAACTTTGAGTCTCAGTTTACATTTTGTAAAGTTGGAGGAATAATAATTCTGTTTGCTATTTTCGTTCTATAGATTTCTAAGGTTTTCAGACCAGTAACTGCATCCTGTTATTTACTTATACAATGTAAGAGAGAAAAACTTCTTATCTCTCTTGATGTGTTGTCTTTTTAGTGTTATGATGGCATCTGAAGATCATGGGTAGCCTCTACTGGAACAAAGTTGTACAGGTAGTCAGGGGAAAACAGGCCAAGTCTGGCTTTTCCCAAAAGGCTGCGTTCTAACAGACCTGACACTGTCATTAAGTCTGTTGTCTATTTAAAACTGGCAGTTTCTCAGTTTCTTTTTTTGTGGGATGGGAGGAGACCGTTAAATTAGCAAGTATAAGACTGGGAAGTTTAAAACTGTTAACATTACAGTTAAATTGTAATGCTTAAGCTCCCGAAAGAGCATTCATGAGTGCTGCAGGGACTGTATTTAAGAAATATCCTCTTTCTTAGAGTAGTAAAAAGGGAACAGTAAAAAAATAGATATCCATGCTGCAAGATAGAGCACTGAAGATAAGGGAAAAGGTCGGTACTTTTAGTAAGTTATTTATAACAGGAGTGACAGGAAATTCTTAAAAGTCTTCAGTTGATAGTCGTGAGTCCATAGTACTTTAATTTGTCACTGTGGTGATAAATGAAACAGAGTTTCATTTTTGTCTTTGAAACTTGAATTAAATATTCCTCTCATGTGAGAAATATTTTAGGAACTTTTTACTTTATATAGCCAGTCAGGTTAGGAGCCAAGTTTTCTGCAGCAGGTGTAGTAGCAGAATGCTTTTTTCATTCAAGCTCTATCTCCATTTGCTGAATTGTAAGTATTGTATAAATGGCAGCAATTGGCCATCATGGTGCGTCAGTAACGTCACTCTCAGGTGACATCCCTAAAGGGTGGCAGATGGTATCTAAACCAGCTGTCAGATCCTAATAAGTAGAGGTCAGAACAGCATCTGTCTCCTTTAGTGCACACTTGCTGACATGCAACAAAGCTTATTTAACTTTTGTTGTTGCTGTTAGTTCAGCATGGAAGGGTCTTTTAATGAAAATGTAAGATGATAAATTGCAAGTAAGTACCCCAACTATCTTCCTGTGCGGTTTATGCATTTTAAAGTCAAATAGCAGATACTGCTCATAATTGTTTGCTTTAAGTGTATGCCCCAAAATCTTCATCAGCAGATTGATAAAGATCTCAGCTGGTCTCAACATGAGACTCACGATTTCTAGTCAAATGGTACGAGCCTCAGTATTATTTGATGGGAGGTATGTTGAATTGTCACCAAGGCGCTATGATTTTCATGTAAAAATATTAGTTCAGAAGCATAGTAAATCCGTGTGGATTTAGTGACTTCTGAATGTCAAATATGACTCTGGAACATAGTTCCTGCTTCATGATTGGTTTTGTCCCTTAATGTCAAAAGGGGTTTGTTCCCTGAGATTCTTTAATTTTAGAGGTCATTGCAGATGTATGTACAATGAAAAAGTGGAAGCTTAATTAAAGTGCAAAAAATTATTTCTATATGATAAATTCCTACTTTTTTTTTTTTGTGTGTGTGATCTTGCCTTTCCAAAGTCTGTTCATCTGTGGAGGTAAAAGTAAAGGGAGAGAGAGAAGAGTGAGAAGAAGAAGGAGAGGGACAGAAGACAGAGGCAGAGGCAGAGAGGGAGAGGGAAAGGGAAGAAAAAAGTTAGGAAAGGAGAAGGAGGAGGAGAAAGAGAAGGAGAAGGAGAAGGAGAAGGAGAAGGAGAAGCAAAGTGAGATGAGACTGTAAAGTGTGTTATGCATGATGGAGGATTGACAGGACATTTTCAATTTACCAGGGCCCACTGCTGAAGAAATAAGTAGCAAGTTCAATTTCATATGTCTGTCTCATATGCCTGTGCAGTGTATTAAGGGGAAGCTTAATGGTTTAAAATGTCTTTTTATGTTTTCCATCTTTCTCTGCTGTGATGAAATTGGAAAAGTGTTAACAAACTTCTCAAATATTGTTAGATATGTAGTCATATTTGTCATTAGAGATCTGTGATTTGACTTTGAGAGCTAGAAAGGCAGGGTTAAATGGTCAATATTTGATATGTCTTAAGACAAGCTTCTCCTTTTCAGTGCAAGGAGGATGCCACCAGACTGGCCAAGGGATGCAGTTTTCTGAGGGTGACTTGCCAGAGCTACTCAGCAGGTGGTAGAAAATTTCTTCCTTCTGAAGAAATCTGAGCTGGCCATAATTTCAGTTCATCCCTTTACCTTCTGCCTATTACCTGTCTTGGTGTAATGTTATTGTCATTGGTTATAAACAATTATCAGTGGTTTTTTACTACTTTTTATTTTAATATTTCTTTTCTTCTTGATCATCACTGCAACAGTCTTAATGTTTTCTAACACAGCCTGTTACTGCCTTATTCAGTTGGCAGCCTGCCCCCAGCTATGTTGTTTTATTAGTAGTAGCAGTTGAGATATGAGAGGTACATAGTTCCCAATGGCGACAAATGTAAACAGAAAGTAAACAGACCTGTCTGTGAAACCTTCAAAAGAAACTAACTAAAAAGTACTAACCAAAGAAACCACATGACATTCATGGGGCCCTAAATGAGGCAGCCTTCCTTTAATCCTTTAGCTAGGCTAATTGTTTTTACTGTTGTCAGGACAGGCTCTCTTTAACAGTTGCAGAGAAGGATTTCTCTTTTCCTAAGATGGAACATTGGTTTTGTGGCTACTTCATCATAATGAGCTATATCACAAAAGCTTGCATTGTGTCGTGTGGCAGAATACTATTACTGGGGGAATCATGTTATATTTCCTAACAACAATATATTATCTGCACCACTTTATCTGATAGCCCTTTTATCAGTGAAGACGTTCAGCTATCATTATAAATGGTAATATTTTGTGGCAAATACTATAGCAAATTAATCCCCCATTTCTCCTTTTTAGCAAGAACTGTTTCAGACACGGGTGCCCTCTAAGCTCTGCACATCCTTGCACCTCTGCTGCATCATTTGCAATGTAGCTTTGCTGTGAGATTGCTGTTTGCTCTGCAAGTCACTTCAGGGTGAGATTCTGATTGTGGAGAAGCTACAAAGAGATGTTACTGCTCTGGTTTAATGTCGGGGTGAAGCAGTGTGCGTGTTTTTGTGTGTCTTCATCAAGATGTGACCAGGAATCAACAGCTTTCCTGCTCACTGCTGGACCTTACCCTGTGCTCAGGTCTAGTGCTATAACCCTGACTTGTTTCAGAAACATTGGCAAAACTGAATGCGCAGCTCACAGGGACAATAAAACCTCGGCAAGGTTATTGTTACCCACCTCCAGGTCTGGAAGATCACTTACCGCAATATTTGGTTTTGAGGGAGGATGTCACTCTTCTGTCATCTCTCACAGGGTAACTCTGCCAGGAGTCTTTCTCCTTAGCACTTTCTGCATACCTGAAAGCCAGCCTTGATCCTGCAGCTGACCTCAGCTCAGGGCAGAGACTAGAGTAGCTTAATGCCAGGAAATGAAATGCTCTTTTGGGGCTGCTCACCAGGAAGCTCTGGACACTCAGACTGAGGCATGCATGTTGCCTAAAATGCCAGAGCATGTAAGTAGCAGAGCCTCACTGAAAAAGCACCAAGGACAAAGGATTATAAGCACTTAGGACTGGAAACTAAGTCTTGCTGCAATATTACCGAAATTTTTAAATGGAGGGAGGATAACTAGCATCTGTAAATTGCCTTACAAATAATGTCACCTCTGATGTTGAGATCCAGACCTAATAATTTTCTCTCTAAATTTCCTTCCCTGTGCTATGAGGTTACATATTGGAAGTATTTGGGAACTACCTTTGGATAAAAGCTTTTTTTTTTTTTAATGTGTTCTACACTGTACTTTAAAGAGAGATTTCTGGAGGAATTGCCTGTGGCTTGCAATGTGTTGAACTGTGGAAAAGGCATGTGACAACTAAGCTGTTGTGTTGAACATAATTTCTAATGTTAACTAAGCCATTCAGTGAACCTCTTTTCCTGCTACTGCTTCATTCACCTGATTAATTTTCTTCATCTGTCTTTATGCTTTATTCTCTAAGTGTGTTCACATTTGCCATTTATGCATTAGGTACTTTTCAGAACAAACATAATCTATCATTTAAAAGGCCTAGACTTCATAAAGTATAGATATTTTCTGCCTTTCTAGATTCCTTCAAGCATACAGATCTATGCCTTATTCTGATTTAGCATTTGTTCACAAAACAGAACAATTTGGTTAATCTTTCTGAAGCCCATAGATCTTGCTAAATTAGCACACGTGTTTTTTGAGTCGTTAGGCCTTCAGCACACAAGATGATCACTGCAGAATTAATGAGAAAGGAGTTCGCTTATTGAGCAGTGAGAATGAAAATAAATATTATTCCTTTCTCCAGTTTACAATGCATTATCTATCTTAAATTTTGTTGTTTCTTTGTTTTTGAATGCTGACCTTTGCAGCCAGAATGTTCCCTTAATGCATTTAGTTTTAATTTAATTTCATAGTTATATTAAAGAACACCGGTAGTATAATCAATATTTTAAAATTGTGTAGCAAACTGAACCTTAAGATCAAGGTTCAAAGCCTTTCATTACTCAATTTGATATTTTAACATAGCTTGGCATATTTAACTTGCCTCACAGAACTAACAAGTGAGTCTCCATACAAAAGTAATTCTCAAGAATTTTGGAGTAGGTACGTTTGTATCTTGTTTCTGACTGCATTGCACTAAGATGTTTGAACTTTCTTTCTATGGTAAGGAAGATCTGCTCTTGGTCTAGAGACTTTCAAGGAACTTTCTGTACTGGTGGCTGGCATTGAAAAAAGATAGGGACATTAGGAGAGGTTTCAGAAATAAGGTATTCCAAAATATTTTCCTTTTGACCCTTTTTATTATGTATATCTATTTGTGTATACAGATATAGATTTGGATTTAGATGTATATATTTAGATTTACATTTATGTTTTAAGTGTTCCATACTATTGCAGGAGAAATATTTATGAAGATTCAATGCTACCTTTTTTCTAGCTTTATTACACTTGAATTCGATGTACAGTTCCTCCTTGGTTATCAACACCGAGCATAACTACCTATGGTAACTCCTATGGAGAGAAGAGCTTGTAGTGTAGGAATTCGTGTACCAGTTGTGCAAACATGAATGTAAAACACAAAACAGTGCATGGAGAATTTAAAAGAGGTGGACCGTAAGTCCTAACTGAATGCCTAAAGCACATTGCTGTAGACTGAGCATTTCCATGTATATTAGAGGTAGAATTAATTATAATTTATCTGCTTGATGTTTTCTCAGTTGTTTCTGTAGTTTCTCAGTTTTATTCATACATTTTCACTTTGAGTACACTGCATTAGTCTTGTTATAAATGTGCTGTTTCCAAAATGCAGTGTTAGGAGCAGCTACCATCCAGGGCTTCCCCTTAGTTAGTTACTTACTAAATAACTAACTAACTAATTTATTTACTTACTTACTTACTTACTTATGTTAGTTGAAGAGATCACAACTTTTGAACTATGAGCTTTGTACTACACCAAAAGTACTATTAGATCAAATACCTCAGTTGGGAAGTGGCTAAGTGTATAGGAGCAATACCCTTTCCAGCGGTTTGCAGTCTAGATAATACAGTGAATGTATCTATTTATTTTGCTATAACATAGACAAAAAATGTCTTGGCTATTAAGTACCATGATTTTTAGCCCATAATTTTCTGTGTCTTTTTTTCATTCCTTGTTTTATCAGAACATACAGTGACATAGTTAGTTTTATAAAATATTGTATATATAAGATAAATATATAAGACCCTGAGAACAAGGGCATGTATTTTTGTTAAAAAAAGATTTTTACTTTTACTGGTGTACCTTCAGTATAATTTCTACAGCTTTAGCAAATATCATATCTGCACACATGGTAACTGTCATTTTTATTTTGCTACTTCAATTAAGCAAGTCCAAAACTATTACATGCACATCAATTTTGTTCACAATTAAATGTCTTTAACAACATTTTCCCCACAGCTTCATTCTATTTACCAAGTGCTGATGTGTTTTTTATACATCTAAAGGGTCGAACATCTGTTTGCGTGGGAAAGTTCCATTAGACCATAATAATCTCTAGTTAATTGCACAGCAAATATTTATTTCTCACACATCAAATTAATGAAACAAGTTCAGTGAGAGAAAAATCACATCAGCTTGGCAAACAACACCTATCAAGCTATGTAAGACTTCCAAGGCATTCTTGGCAGAAATCCTGTATCTAAAAGAATTGTGTACCTTTGGGAATACTGTCATCATTTAATTATTAGATTATCACATTGGTGTAGGTTTGTTTATTGTTGTTTTGTTTTTTACCTAGAAAGAATAAAATAAAAAATTGTTTTTCTGAGTTTACTAATGTGCCATGCCATGGCTACAACAGTATAATTGAAGAATGATCATTTTCAAGCTACTACAAACACCATTTAATCTTAATATTAAATAAGATTAATATTATATTAGTATTCAATATTCCTAGAGCACTTACTCCTCCTCATATATAAATGTGAAAGGAGCTTTAAAAATCAATTTTCAGAATGCCCCCTTTGATTACAATAATGACTGTATCTTTCCTGTCTAAGAGCAATGTGGATGCTTTTCATGTGTCTGCAACAATGATTGTTTCATATCCCACACATATTTTTGTATTCTCTTCCCACCAATGCTAATATTCCCTGTGCTGTGTCATGTGTGAAGCCAATGACACTATATGCAACTGCTTGTAACAACAAAGAACAATGATGCATAGAGTCACAAAGTTTTTTGAGCAAAGGAAGCAGAAAGCGTAACTTGATCTCTCACTATTTAGGTTCATTTCGTTGCTGTAAAATTTATACCATTTTTCTTAACATAAGTTTCTGAAAGCCTCATAAATATTTATTTTTGCTTGCACAAACTTTGTTTTTTATGCCATCTGTTTCTTCTGAAGCTGACCCAAAAGTAGGTGCATGGGATTTGTATCACACATAAGGGCTCTTAGTCTGTCAATAGAGATTCAACTTTAATAACTGGGAATTAATCTAACATTTTAAGTTAATTGAATTTGATTTCAACTACCTGGAATTACTAACCCTACTTTTTTGAAACATGGATGAAAATAATGATGTGTTGTTGATTTGCTTTCTTTTTTTTTCCTTGAAATTATTTAAATCACAATTAAAAATATGCCTTTATCCAAGGGCTACTCACTTGTTATTTATTATGTGAAGCACAGATAGAACTGTGTTCATGAAAGTGGAAAATTTATAGTAAGTTGTCCCTGGCTGTACATAAAAATGTTACACCTTTGACTAGGAGATATGGTCATTATAAGTAAGGAGACTTATAATGAGACCCTGAGAAAAGCAAAATTCATAAGATCTTTAAGTAAAATCTGTATTTCTTCTGAAATATTGTTAAGAAATACCTTTTGCAAATAGATCAGTCACAATTTCAAAGTCTTGTAATTTGGAAGGATTTGGATAAGTTAGGACTTCAGCTCTCTTGCCCATGGGTTAGATAGTTTATTTAGAAGTGAGGACTAGCCACGATGTATTTTCGAATCTAATTTAAATCAAGAAGTCCGGTTTCTTAGTGTTGTACCAAATATTTGTTGATCTACCCTCAGGAAGAAATGTTCCTTATTTAAACCCAAAACTTTTTTGTACTGAAAAAACAATGCATAGAATGGATTAAATAAATTATGTAAAAATAACACTTACAAATAAAAGCTTCCTATATTCTTAAGTATGTACATATAGTTATTGTATATATTTATATCACTGATGAAATACTGTCACATTACAGAGATGTAATGTGAAGCAGTCAATCTTAAAGATGTTGTTTCAAATGGGAATTCTTGTTGAATATGTTGTTAGTCTTCAAATCTCCCTATATTTTGGAAATGATTAATTTTGGGGGACACACACCAAGCAAACTGAAACCAAATATAATTTTCTATATCTCTTTAAAAAAAAACACCCAGAAATATTACAAATCCATGTTATCTTCCCTAATTTTACACTGAAATTATGGGTAGAAATACACAACACAAAAGATAATACCCTGTTATATACACAACAATCTGTATCTAAAATAGCCTTTCTGCATTATACATATTACTGCAGAATGGGACAGGGAAGTGTGGCGTGAAATTTTAATCTGATTTCCTTGGGGGATGCCTTGTTGCATTGCTCTTACTAAGGATTAAAGCAACTATCCCAAACTCGTATGGCGTAAAATCTTAATATTACACCATTGAATATTCTGTACGTAATTAACAAAGATGTAGCATTAGAAGTTTGGTAACATTCAGTAAATGCAAAAAGGAAACACACATCATGCCTGGCTGAATAAAAAGATCTTCTTGAATCCCTCCCCACTTCTCCCTCTCCCTCCTTCCTGCTCCCATGTATTACCTATGTTATCTGTTGTTATGGAAACATATTAATGAGAGCTGATGGCCTGGTCTAAGATCTGTGAAGAAAAAAAAAAAAAAGATATTAGAAAAAAATTAAACAGCACATGAAATAAAAGCAATCTGTGAAATTACCTAAAGTGAATTTGAATACCTTTATTGTAAAAGGTAACAAAAAGCAGTAGACTACTTCTTATTAGTAACAATGTAGAATCACTGTTTGTCTGCTTTGTGTATTTTAGAAACCATAGTACTGTAATCTTGAAAGTAGAAAATTCTCAACTGGCTAAACTGTGTCGTATCAAACATATTGCAGTAGTACTGTGTATTTGCTAAAGTGTATGAATATGGAAGATCAGAGGCTGCAGAGGGAGAAAGAGATAGGGAGAGAGAAGGAGAGAAAGAAAAGAAAAAATGAACACTTTTCCAATGAGAAGGCTATGGAGACGTTGTGTACAGAACATTATTTCGCAGTCTCCGGTTCTGACTATGAATGACTCAGTTTCTGCCTGCTGCTTCTGGGCTGGTTGCAGAGGCTGGGATTTTCAGGTGACACTGAAACCCCTGTCCAGGCCTCCAGGCCGTGAGGAAAACCCATGCACAGAAAGAAAGAGTGGACAGAAGGCAGTGGGCTTTTGAGTGGTTTCAGCGAGAATTTCCACCAGACAGACATATTTTGTGTTAGGCCTGTTATGCTCCAAAACAAGACTACTGAGTGGTCTTTTTCAAAATACTTTACCGGGATAGACCTTTCCTTACTTCTACTGGGTGGAAGAACAGCAAAATTACCTGAATACATCAGTCCTTGCCATTTTAGTGTACCAATAGAAATCTCATAAATTGTTTTGCAAAATCTATCCTCTTTTCACAGTTTTTAGTTTGAAGTGGCCAGTGCCAACCAGCAGAGCTAAATCCTTCATTACAAAAAAATCTAACACCACTGCAGAACAAGAACAATGAAATATCTGCCAAGTTGTTATTTAAAAACTAGATCCAGCTTTACATGATTCTTAAATTAAATCCCCAGGCACTCCCTTCTCAGTCACTGAAAGGTTTTTATCACTTTGCCTCACAAAAGATGCCACAAAGATTTTAACACTTGAATTCAGTAGGTAAGTGAATGTAAAAAATATGTCACTTTATTGTTGTTTCAGTCATTCCCAGTCACACAATGTACAAATTCAAATGCAGATCTACAATTAGTTTCCTCCTTATCTCAGTTTCATATAAGTACAACCATGCAGCATGCTTGTTGAACAGATTTCTTTTTTTCAAGTGAAAAAGAAAAGTACAGTTCTTATTCTTATTTCTTAGAGATATACAAAACCTGAGCTGAAACACCTACCTACTCTGAGGCGCAGGATGTTTTATTTTCCGTTATTGGATAGATACTGAATGCAAATTTCCTCAGTTCACCTACTAAGAAGTTTGCACTGTATAGAGGACACTTTTTTGTCAGAAAACATTGAGAAAACTGTAAGATTTCTCCCTGAGTTAGTCAGTAGAAATCTTTCTTCTGCTTTCAGCAAGACTAGGATTTAATTCTTAATTTCCAGTCAATTTTCATATCTTTATATCTATAGTATTTAGGAAGCTATAAAGATCTTTTTGAAATCAGCCTAACAAAATCCTTAACTTAATCCTAGTGAAAGTTATGTTAAGTCTTCTGAAGCTTGGTATTCTTTCTCTCTCTCTCTCTCTTTTTCTTTTTTTTTTTTTTTTTTTTTAATTTTAAAGGATTAAGGATTAGCTTTTTAGTTCCTGTGAGATGTGCTGGGTGAGTAGCTGTTGAGAATGAGCTGGTACAAGATTAGTAAGAGCGGAACAGCTATATCCTATAGACCTCCTTAGATCATGAACTAAAGTAAGTTCAGCAAATTTGAGGTGTTTCAGCACTTTTCTGTCATCATGCCTTTAACCTTTCTTTTGTGATTATCAAATATGCCAGTGTTAAAAGCCACCTTCTGAATTTGATAGTTGGAACCCAAAATATAAGGGGTAAAAAGAAAAGTAGCGCAGGATTATAAAAACCAAAAAAACAAAGGAAAACATCTTGAAGCCCCAGAAATATTTTAGCAAACACAATGTTTATTCCTAACTCGGATACAATTCACAGATCTAACAGGAAATAGCTCTTTGTCTTTTCTCAAAGTTATTAAAGGTTTCCTTAATATTTACCTATGAAAAGAAAACTTGCATATGTAATTTTCTCTTCTCTGTCCATTCCCTCCATTTTGAATAAAATAACAGACCTTGCAGCTGAAACCATGAAGTCAAGAATTTATCTGTACTGTGTTGTATACTCGAATTTGTTTGGGAAATCAAAAATATTGAATTAATAATACAATTCTTCTTGTAGTTTTAGAATTGTATTGTGTTGTATACTCAAATTTGTTTGGGAAATCAAAAATATTAAATTAATAATACAATTCTTCTTGTAGTTTTCCTATTAATCTTTCCTTTATGGTCATTGAAAATGGCCTTTTTCCCTGTGTGTGTGTGTGTCTGATGTGATCATGATGCTGAAAAACAGAGGAGAAAAACAAGTGTCCCTTAAAAGGAGATCTGTCTCTTGTGTTGTATACTCAAATTTGTTTGGGAAATCAAAAATATTAAATTAATAATACAATTCTTCTTGTAGTTTTCCTATTAATCTTTCCTTTATGGTCATTGAAAATGGCCTTTTTCCCTGTGTGTGTGTGTGTCTGATGTGATCATGATGCTGAAAAACAGAGGAGAAAAACAAGTGTCCCTTAAAAGGAGATCTGTCTCCCAAAGAAAGCTCTGGGAAGTGGTATGAATTACACGTTGCACTGAATTCTGTCTTAGCTGAAAATATCATTAGGAATTAGCACCTTTTAAACCAAATGTGTTAATCAATTGTTTTCTTCACCAGTTGTGAAAAAGGAAAGAACACACCTTGTGGCCAGGGAAGATAAAGACATTATATGTGTTTGCAGGGGATATTGTACAGCAGGAAAAAACAACTCAGAAAATGGCACATCATAAGATAAGAGAAGCTTCACATCAACTGTTTTATCTTTTCCTGCTACACCCATAGCTCTTCCTCCTAACTCACGTTCTCACACTTGCATCTAGTGAAATCTGTACGTAACAATTATTTTCTACATAGTCAGAATGTCAGTTTATGGCACGAATGCTGTCGATTTACTAGTAGGCAGTTCTCGTAGATCCAGATGTGTCAGTGTGAAAATGAGAGCAGAAGAGAGCCCTTTGTGTTGAAAGGATAAGGGCTCCCTTATTACACAGCTAAGAGAAAGAGATTCTTTTAAAGTGAATAATCCCCTTTGAAGTTTTTTGCTCAGTAAAAAGATAGGAGTTCCAAGATTAAAAAAAAATACACTGGGCAGGTTTTTTTATTGTTTGGTTTTTTTTTTGGGGGGGGCAGGGGTTAAAATTAGGATTTAACAAGACATGCATCCATGGACTTGTGAATTTCAAGGTGTTTGCTCATCTCTCCCTCTTGACAGGATTAATTTATAGTGGTACCTGTGTTTCCATACTGTAGAGAGGAGAAGGGTACCAATATTTTACTATACATGTGAAAGATGAGTAAGACATGGGCCAGAAAAAAAGAATTTTAATACTCATTTAATGTTTGGAAATCCTGGTTTACTTGGACTAGTGCAAAATCCTTCAAATTTGACAAAGAAGATTTAAACCATATCATGTAAAATATGTTGCAGCTACTATTATTGATGAATAGGTTTTTCTAGCAGTCTGTTTTGGTTTTGTTATTCAAATTTTACGGTGAGATAAGATCAGAGCATTTAATAGGATGCAGAAACATGTTGCAGGTAAGATTAGAGCACAGTCAGACATGGTCTTCTACAAGGAGAGTGATGCTATAGACCTACCTGGGTCTTCAATGGTATAGGAATATGAGAATAACATTATTATTTCTGATGATAAAAGATGGAAAAATGTGAACCGTTGTAACAAATTAGTTTCCTTTTCTTAATATTAAAATTGAGATTATTTTTGTATAAAAAATGAAAAATACTTGAAGAATGATGCCAGGTTTGGCCTAAAATTGGAAAAACCTAAGGAAATTAAAAGTATTCTGTTCTTTTGCACCTTCTTTCCTTATTAAGAGAGAGACAGTTATGAAATGCAGTACATTTTCCAGACTCTCCTGGTTCCCGTGCAGGTCACAAAAAAACATCCCAAGCTATCTGTTACGTGAAAAGACTGAACCTTCTCTTTGCTACAAATTTCCTAAATACAATAGGCTGCTATTATTGCAGTTTCCAGTTTTACTTTTCGAGTAGCAGGAACTGTCTGGGCTCAGCTTTACCTTCCAGAAACAATTGTTCCCTTCTCAGTGGTAGTTTTGTAGGAAAACACAGAACAGATTAGAATTATTAAATGTTTTCCTCTATCACCCTGTAGGGAGACACTCTGCTAGTCACTTAACTTTTGTCAGAAGACTTTTGCTGCCCTACCTCTTCTCCTGCCTGAATATAGTCTCATTCTTTCTTCATTTTGTCTTTTTCAAACCTATTCTTGCCCTTGATTTCACTAGGCGTATATAATTTCCAATATAACTGGAAGACTGATTTTCTCTTGCATTTAAACATGCAGGAATGAATGTCTCAGATGTACACAAATGATATGAATCATCTTCCATTTTTAACCATATTCTGGCATTTATATACAAAAAGAACAAGATGGGAAGAAAAACAAAATCTTAGAGACTGGGGCCAATATACCTTTTTATTTTACAGGGGAGGATAGGTAATTCAGTATAATTCTGTGCAAATATAGAACATTAATCCCATCAAGTACAAGAAAGTGATATTTTATGTGCTCTGAAGAGGCTTATTCTTTTAAAGGTTATAAAATAATTAGGTTCACAAGCAAACAAACAAACAAAAAATATAAAAGTAATAAATGGGCAGAGCAACAATTTATGGATCTGACTTTGTTTTTCATTTCACTGCCGTAGCTCCATTGACTTCAACAGGGTTCGACTAGATTTCCCCTTGCCTGTCGAAGAAAAGAATTTCTCCCATGCCAGGAACAACCAATTCACAAACACACAGCATGCAAGGACTCTGAACTCCTGGGAGCACAGACGAAAGATTTATATTTGACAGAAGAAATCTGACCAGCGGGACATGAGTTTGGAAAACAGTTGTGGCTCTTAATATTTAAAGAACTTCCCCATTTAGATAAGTCAAACCAGAAATTCCTGAGTCCGCACTATTGTGGGTTGTTCTTTTTTCCCTCCCAAGGACCAGGAAGCACCTTCAGCATTACCTTAGATGGAATATTTTGATAAAGAGCCTGACTTATGCCGTGTTTTGGGAAAGGAGTCAAGGAAACGGGTGAGGAACAAGGAGCACGCTACGTCTCAGTGATTCCCAGCTGTTTTTCAGTGTGCTGGGAAATACTGTCAGCGAAAAAACATAAAAGAATGTGATAAAGTTTAGTCATAGTTGCAGCTACAGACTCAGGAATCTGTCTCAAAAATTTACTAGCTTTTGGCATAGCAGTCATCTGAGGCTGCACTAGCTGTATATAGTCCCTGGAGGTGTCTACACTGCCATCAGTAGGATGAAGACATCCTTGACTGCAACCATGACTGCCTGAACTGAGTGCCAAACAGTAAGTTGCCTTTCACCCTTTTTCCCTATAATCGTAGAATCATAGAATGGTTTGGGTTGGAAGGGACCTTTAAAGGTCATCTAGTCCAACACCCCTGCCGTGGACAGGGACATCTTCAAC
>NW_009187679.1:27876-30783 GCF_000690835.1 Fulmarus glacialis
CAGGGATGGGGCATCTACCACCTCTCTGGGCAACCTGTTCCAGTGTTTCATTACCATCATTGCAAAAAATTTCTTCCTTCTATCTAGTCTAAATCTACCTTCTTTTAGTTTAAAACCATTCCCCCTTGTCCTGACGCAACAGGCCCTGCTAAAATGTTTGCCGCCATCTTTCTTATAAGCCCCCTTTAAGTACTGAAAGGCTGCAATAAGGTCTCCCCAAAGCCTTCTCTTCTCCAGGCTGAATAACCCCAACTCTCTCAGCCTTTCTTCAGAGGAGAGGTCCTCCAGCCCTCTGATCATTTTTATGGCCCTCCTCTGAACCCGCTCTAACAGGTCCATGTCTGTTGTGCTGAGGGCTCCAGAGCTGGACGTAGTACTCCAGGTGGGGTCTCACCAGAGCAGAGTAATGCTCCTGAACCTTCATGCCAGTAGCTAACTGGTAAGAACTTTGTGTGATAAATAACGGGTTTGAATTCAGAAGTGCCTTTTGGTATCAGAAAATTCGTAAACAGTGCTAAGCATTGGTGAAAGCAAAATGTTCCAAGAAAATTCTATTTGAAAAGTACATTGAATAAGTTACTTGACAAATAATACGCTTGTGAATTATTTAACAGTGTTCTAAAGGCAGTATTATAGAATTGTCCCAGAATAGCTGTACTTTCTTTAGATAACTGTAAATAACTTTGCTAGGGCACTTTTTTTTTTTTTTTTTTTTAAATAAACAGCTTTGTGTGTGTCTGGTTTTGATGGCTGATGAACACTGCATCTGGCAATGGGTTCACAGATTTTGTCCATTACTATCCATTTACCATATGTAAGAACAGATTCTTATCCTCATTCATTCATTTCAGTATTTTCTCCAAAGGTACATTTTATCAAGATTTATTTTGCCACAATTGCTAACGTGGTTATCAGGGATATCACATCAAGATTTACATTCATTTCTTGTTACACTACAGAACAAAATGCTTATCTGTACTCCTTAAATTTAAATGCACATCATGCACAGAGTCAACACTTCGTTTTTGTGTCAGGTGGAAGATAGAGCCTCTGTTTAAATAACAGTCCCATAAGAAGAATTGTAACTTGAAGAAGACAGTAGCATATGATATTTATGCTATGCTATTGCTAGCATGGTACCATATTTAAATATTGATTTGGTATTTGACCGAAGGAGAACATTGCATGAAATAAATACCTAATTTCTCTCTACAATATAAGAGGGAAACTAAGTGACCCAGCAGGCAGCACACTGAGAATGACATGTCTAGAACCAGCTGGCCAATATGGAAACATACGATCCTGCATTGGAAGTCATAGATGTTTACAATCCCCCTTCTCAGAGCTGCTCCTCCATTCACAGACAAATTTGTTTCCTGAGGAGAAGTACCCAGAAGCATTTTTGGAAAATGGAGTAGAACTGGACTTCATTTCCTGTCAAAAATCACAGGTGTCTGGGAGAACTTCCTCATCTGAGAAGAACAGGCTCTCTTTCTGGTCTTCTAGGACCTGGACTACACTGGAAATTCAGAAGCTGTCATTGCCGTCTCCTTCCTACTTTTGAAATCCTTAGACAGCTAGTGTGGCATGCAAAGAATCTGTGCCAATGTGCTCTCCTACTGGGAAAAGCATGTGTTGAACAAACAGACGGGTTGAGACCTGTCTGCCTACTTTCAGTGTGGAGATAGCAAACATACAGCTAGATCTTTTGTTTAGCCAGCTGTCCAACCACATCCATAACTCCCTGCTCCTCTCCCTGTTCAGTTGCCCCTGTGTTCTGAAAGCTGCCTTCAACTTGATACTTCTTTTTGGAGTGTGCCCTTTTTTTCTCTTCAAACCAGTCATGTACTGCTTTAGCTATGCACCATCAGTGCCCAGGTCCCCGCATGTCAAGAACAAGACCCACTGGGCAAGAACAAGAGTTAGTTGTTGGTGCAAACACAGGAAGAATATTGATTCTTGGAAAGAAACACACAGTCCTCTGCATGATTTGCCCTTTCTCAAGGTTAAAGGTGCTCTTCCCGTCATTATTTCTCCTGACAAAACTCTGAACAGGGATAGTTTGATCTCTGAAGGAGAAGGAAGGAGTGGTATGTTTCTTTTTTAATACTAATTCTGAACAAATTATAATAGTTATAGACCAATGACCATTAAAGGCAGAAAGATCTCTCAGAACAACTCAAGTTGTGCACTATGATTTCCTTCCTAGCTACTTTTATTTATGGATGGTCTGTTAAATTTTACTTTTTTTTTTTTTTTTTTTTTAATGATGCTATGCTTTACTTTAAAAAGCAATAAAATTCAAGAAGCAGCAGATACTTTAGTTCACAGATACTGATCCTGGCACAAGACCACAAGACTTTACGCTATCTTTTCTTGTACTGATGCATTCCAGCACTTCTGCAGCTAAGGAGAATGAAGAAATAAAAGGAAACAGAGAGCACCTTTCTGCACCTCACCCATTTGGGAGTACAGAAGTACTAAGTACTAGATACTTGTACATGAGGTGTAAGTACTGTTCACAATTTCTTTCCTTCGATTATTGCTTCAATGCCAAATGACCACAGTTCGGAGAAGTTCCTTTCAGTCAAAGATAAAAAACCAACAGGATTTGAAGATGAGAATTTACTGAATTGTGCTGTTGATCAGACAGAAACAGAGTAGCATCTAATTTGCTTCTACTTGGCCTTTGTAGCAATACAGAAGTAAAAAGCTATTGTTATTATTTTATATCTCTTAAATCAACAGACTGACTTACAGAAAATTACTTCTACAAAATGACATCATACCCAGGAAATAAGGAGGAAGAAATTGTTTTTCTTTCTTTTTTATTCAGATACTTCTTATAGGACAGCTGATAGAAATATTAAACCTGTTGTGTCCCTGAGGGCACCACCAGCCCTGACT
>NW_009187680.1:0-2169 GCF_000690835.1 Fulmarus glacialis
TTGCACGCTTTGTTTGTTTGTTTGTTTGCACGACTCGAGGCCTCTTTCGGGGCTGGGAGGACCCCCTGGCCCCCATCCCCTGGAAGGGGCGGCGGGGCTCAGCTGCCGCGGGGATGCATCTGCCCCCAGCGCGCTCCCTCCTCCCGCGCCCTCAGAAACCTGCCCTCCCTCCCAAAACTGCACCCCACCCATCGCCTCGGGAGCCAAAACCCACTCCGGTGCCTGCGGGGTCCTCAGCTGTGACTTCCACACCCCAAGGCTTAGACACCCATAGTAAACCCTGTTCGCAAGGTTTTCCTCTGGCCTTTTTTGCGAGGGGTAAATCCTGTCATTGGAAATAGGTTATGCATACTGATCCAAACCTGGGAAGGACGTGTGGGCAAGAAACAACCAGTTCATCCCTTCGCTGTTTGTAGCAGCGCCTTTATTTAACAGAATTTCAGCTTCCGTTCACATTAAGCTCGACACAAATCACATAAAACCCCCCAAACCCTTCTTACACATATAGTAAAAAATACATACATCTTTCACCATTTTTTTCCCTAGGGGAAAGGTAAAAAAATTTTAAAATCCTAATAAACATATATGAAGCTAGAAGCCCATCTGCTCAGATATTCCCTATTAGCTAAAAAAGCAGCGCCAAACCTTGCAGAAAGCTCTTGTTTATCGACACGCTTTAATGATTAATGCACAACGGAAACACTTTGTTCCTGCAAGAAGTAGTTACCAGGAGGCAAGCCAGGTTAAATGTGATTATTTAAAAGAAAGCTTCCTGAGCACTACAACTTGCGATTGAAGGCTGGGAGGTGCAGGCTGCGGTTGGGCAGGACAGGCGATGCCGCGTGCCGGAGAGGGGACGAGCGAGGGGGATCGGCCGCGCGGTGCCCCTGTGGCCTCGGGCACCGTTATGGTGCCAGCGCCAGCACGCCGAAAGCCCTATAGAAGTTGCAGGGTGCATTGCAGCACATCGCTTTTGGGAACCGCTGCCTCCACCAACTTAAGTCTCAATCCAAATTTCATTAACGTTAGGTTTGACACTTAATTACTCTCTGTCTTACTGGCCCCAGGCTAAATATATTTTCTCACCGTTAGCAGAGATATCAGTGCATAACTGGTGGTCTGTTGAACCATGGGTTTGGTTTTTGCGTTCTCGTTTACTACGGCTTTGCACCATACGGCAAATATCTCCAGGGCAGACAACTCAACATCTCTGATGCCCTTGAATTTTTATTGCGAGGTGCGATTTGTTTCCAGTATCAAAGTAGGAGCTGTAGCAACTAAATTATACCCAATTTCACTTTACATCACATAGCTAAAATATAGGAGAAAGATAGATCGAACCCTGTAATGACCACTTTATGAACATGAACAATTGGCTTTCCTTTGCAACACAAACCGCCCATGCAGCAAAACAGACTTGCGTCTGCGCAGGCACAGGCAGCAGCATTTACCTGCTGCAATAAACCAGCGTAGGAGCTAAAGGCTGTTCTCCTTTACAGAAGAGGGGGCCTGGTGTCGGTGTGGGCAGGGCTCCCAAGCCTGGCCATCTCCGTAGGAGACCCCAGCTGGACAGCAAACGAAGGCTGGACCCCCCTCCTGCTGCTTCCTATGGACAGGATGGGTGGTTCATCCTGCTGCATCTGCCCCTGCTGCTGCGGTAGCTGGGCTTATCGCCTCCCTGCAAGGCTTGTTATTTCAGGTTGTGGTCTGAGCTGCAGATGGGCTGGGTATTTACAGCTTTTATCCTCTATCGGTTCTGCTTACAACAAGTATGGCTCCATTTTGCTGCTCTGTGCCAAAGGTTTCCCTTCCTTTCAGCCAGCAAGCCCAGGTTGGGCCCCACATGACAAGCACGGGGCGCCGAGGAGCCCCCAGCCCTCCCCGCTCCTCTGAGGCAGTGTCTGAGACAGTTTCCAAAGAGTTTGGTGCTCCTCCGGAGGGGAGAGGGGGGGGACTAACTTACAAGAGGACTTGGCAAGGAGGGGGCGTAACAGAGGAGGTCAAATGGGTGCTGAGGGTCAGCGAGCTTCTCACCCGCCGCCTGCCCAGCATGGCAAAGGACCAGTCTGAGCCGTGCTCCTGGCTGTCGCAGGCGGAGGAGCACTGCTCTTGGCCCCCGTTCCGGCAGCAGCCGCCGCTCTGCACCATCCTGCCCAGCGCCGTCCTGAA
>NW_009187680.1:2179-5673 GCF_000690835.1 Fulmarus glacialis
CCAGCAAAGACGTAGAGGAAGGGGTTGAGGCAGCTGTGGAGGAAGGCGATGCTCTGGGTGACCTGCAGCCCGATGTCCAGCCGGTCAGCAGCCTGACAGCTGTATGCCACCCTGGTGTAGGTGTTGATGGCTTTGACCAGCAAAACAGTATTGTACGGGAACTGAGAGAGAAGGAAAGCGGTGATGATCGTGGTGATGATCTTCAGGGACTTCTGCTTTTGGGATCTTTTGGCTTGCAGGAGGGTGTTGATGATAAGGGCGTAACAAATAACCATGACAAGGAGCGGGAGGAAGAATCCGATTGTGACTTTCAAGGCCAGGACAGTAACTCTGAAGATCATGCTGACGTTTGGTGGGTATGTAATTTTGCAAACCGTTACGTCACCCACCCGCGTGCTTTGGCTGTACATGATTTCTGGGATGCACAGGCTCACGGACGTCAGCCAGACAGCCAAGCACATGAGTTTGCTGCGCAAGAGCCGCCTTCGCTTAGAAGTTTTAGCTTTCGTCGCCTGGACAATAGTGATGTACCTGTCAAAGCTGATGCAGGTTAGAAACAAGCTGCAGCTGTAGAAGTTGATCTTATACATGCTGTTGACGATTTTGCACATAAAGTTCTCGAAGATCCAGCCATCGGAAGCAGCCTTGGCCCAGAAGGGGAGGGTGAAGAGGAGGAGCAAGTCCGCAATGGCCAGGTGCAGCAGGTACCGATCCATCACGCACCTCCTGAAACGGTATTTGCAATAGACGAGCACGACCAAAGCGTTTCCCACTGTGCCCACAGAGAAGATGAGCCAGAAAAACACCGGCAGGAAGGCTCGAGCGAACTGCCTGACCTGCCTCTTGTCGCACGTGAAGTTTGTGTCATTCACCAGGTTTCCATACAGGGACAGCACCGCGCTGTCATTCCTGTAATAATCCAGGCTGGTCTTGCCAGGGTGGGTGACCTGCAATGGGACACCAGGTAAATTTGTCTTGAGAGGTGGCTCGGTACAGCGTAAATTTGCCCCTCTCTGCCAGATGCAGCTGAAGATCCCCAATAGATTCCGTTTTAGATGGGAAAGCGCAAAGACTGCCAGCGAAACACAGCGTGTTTCAGACTGCTTGAAGTGTATGGCACAGCAGAGACTTATAAAAATGACCTGTTGAGTAACAAACTCCTTACAAAAAAGCAGTTCACAGCCTGCAGTCAACTTCAGTTATTAAAATGGCAGGTGGTGTCAGCGTTATCTCTGTCAGATCATTCAAAACACTGTTGGCTTGGCAGCTTCAAATATGTCACAAAATGCAAAATCCCCAACTTGGAAAGAGGTGGGGAAGAAGGCTTTGTGTTACTGCTATGGTGGGACAGCACTGTTGCCTCGAGAGAGGCAGAAAACTGCTGGAGGCAAAGAGGGGGGAAAGAAAAACAGAGATGTATATATATACAGTATAGCTGTATACTCACTATGCTTGCAACAGCCATCTTCAGCCAGATCTTACTCAGTCTTGAAGGAGGCTCCGTAACATGGAAAGGAAAGAGGAACAACTGATTTGGAACACCTTTGAGGTAGAACTGTGACTCTTTTCTTCCTTCTTCTTTTAATAAAAACCTCAACCCTTTGAAATGAGTCTGGCCAGGAGACAAACAAACCACACAGAAATTGATGTCGCTGGTTTGAATTATTTAGCTGTTTCCATTTTACAAATTTACATTTAGCCCCCATTAGATCTTCGGCTTCTCTATGGCACTGTGTTAATTAAGTCCTTTGGCATACTAGAGTCACTGTGATCTCATTTTTAATAAGATGTAGAGTCCCCAGTGCGCACATTAAGAAAGAAAGTCATCTGAAAGCACCATATCTTCCAAAAGATTCATGAGAATAAATGAAACGTCTCTTAAATCGTCTAGCAACTAACAAGGAAAAGTACCTGCCTTTAGCAGTAGTTTGCAGTGTTAAAATACTTGCATCCTCTGCAGCCACTGATAATCTCTGCCTGCAACATCTCTTTCTTATCTGTACGTTTAAGCGCGATGCTTTATTGCTGTTGGCCTGCAAAGTAGATCATTACGCCCCGGTAAGCAAGAAAATACTGTTTTTTCCTGCTGCAGATTGCTTTTCAGGTCAGTTTATCATCACAAAAAGTAGCTGAGCCTGGTGGGCTCGACGCGAGTCAGGCACTCCTAAGTATTCAACATGTCCTGCACCAGCCCGCCTGTGCCAGTGCTGGGGATGAAGCCCGGGGACAACGTGAGGTGGGTCCTGTCGGCAGGACAGCCAGCACAGACCTTTCCTCCGGACATCGGTGCCTGCCAAAGCAGGTCGCGCAACGGAGAGGTCCCCTCGCAGAGCCAAACCTCTCACCCCAGCGGCAGCTGGACGGAGCCGAACCCTCTCCCCGGGGAAACGGCCCACGTTCACGCTCTGGCTTCCCTCCGGCTGCTCGTTGCGTGCTGACTAAAAGCACCTTCCCCGGTATTATTCGGGGCACGGACTAATGCAGCGTGCAGTTCGCCTCCCCAGCCTGCGCTAGGGTTAGCTGAGTTAGCAAGCTCGTCAGCAAAGCCCGTTTACTCTAAGCGGCTACTTTTAGGGATGGCGAGCGTGTTTGCAGCCGCGTCTCTGTGTTTGTGGCACCCTCTGGCCCAAACTGCCTTTGAGGCCTTCGCCCGCCCTCGGTGCTGAAGTGAATGCTTGCAGCAAATATTTGCAGGGCTTTGGAACCTGGTCAAAAAAACGTAATGGAGTTGTTTTCGTCTATTTAGAAATGACTGTGTTCAGAAAGCACAGAGTAGGGGCTAATCCTTCCATTTTTTATCTTCATGAAGCAACTTCAATGAATATTAATTATTTAGGAGCCAGGCTGGCAGCTGAGATCTTTGCAATAAAAGAACAGGAGTCTAGGCACAGAGTGTTTGCTTAAAAATAGATGGAAGAAACAAAAACAGTCATAAATATGTGCTCTTAGTTCTTAAATTTTCTATCAAGATGCAGAACTATACGCAGAATTATGCCGGTCCCTGGAGTTTCAAGTACAGATATAAATTTAGGACCTGTCTTTTAATGATGCCACCTATGTACCCTGTGCATAGTAGTTCAATTTCTGATACACAAAACTCAAAATATATTTTTATTTTACTTCTTTTCAAAGCAGACAAGCAAGGAAAGTAAATGGCCAAAGCATACTAATGCTACAGCGTGGTGCAGAATTTACGCCCGTAAAAATATGCAAGTAGACGGAAAGAAATCACCTGTATAATACCTATAAATCCCTTATACCACATGTAAATACTAAGATGTAGAAATTAAGACCAGTCATAGCCATGCATATACAAATGATGTTGGACAGGTCTGCTGAAACAAGTGGAAAATGCTCCTCTCCCAGCCATGGTTTAATACAGCGAAGTCTCTGGCGGCAAAAGCCCCACAAGGCGTTTTTCCTCATCCTCGTCCCCGTCCCCGTCCCCATTCCCATCTGGCTCCATCCCAGGCAGCAGTGCAGGGGGGCGACCG
>NW_009187681.1:0-18390 GCF_000690835.1 Fulmarus glacialis
CCCCCCCCCCTTCATTGTCAGTAACAACAAAATTACAGCTACTTATTTTTCCTTTCAAGAACAAAAGATAGAGATCAAATTAAATTCCAGGATCAGTATTTTAAAAGCTAGTGTCAGAAACCCACAGAGCATGAAATGTTTGCATCTGAATTATTTGCCAACTGGTCTATCATTTCTTTTTTCGACCATTAATCTTGATTGTGGCAACTACATAACTGTCAGTTAATATGTGAAATGTACTTGGATCTTTGTAATGATTTTACATATGGAACACTTTGAAGAATTTTTATCCATGCCAATCCGTATTTGCTAACTTACAATAAATAGAATTAATATATTGATGCTTTTTTAATGTATTAGTTACTAAACAATAAATATCTGATGCCTGACTTATATTTGCTGTAAGACTTAAAATAATGACTTTGTCTTCTCTTAGATGGAAATCCCTTCTTCCACAATAATAAACCAGTACATTGCTTGTCAAGGTCCATTACCGAACACTTGTCCTGACTTTTGGCAGATGACTTGGGAACAAGGCTCATCTATGGTTGTAATGTTAACGACTCAAGTTGAACGGGGCAGAGTAAGTAAAAGATTTCCTTAAGCACTACTTGTATAATCTTCTAAAAATCTGTTGGTGATTAGCCTTTAAAGGATTAGAGGAATATACTATTATGACATATAATATGACAAGGGGTAATGGTTTTAAACTAAAAGATGGTAGATTTAGACTAGATCTAAGGAAGAAATTTTTTACAGTGAGGGTGGTGAAACACTGGAACAGGTTGCCCAAAGAGGTGGTAGATGCCCCATCCCTGGAAACATTCAAGGTCAGGTTGGATGGGGCTTTGAGCAACCTGATCTAGTTGAAGATGTCCCTGCTCATTGCAGGGAGTTTGGACTAGATGACCTTTAAAGTCCCTTCCAACCCAAACTATTCTGTGATTCTATGACTTTTTTTCATAAGGGCAGTGCATTCCTAATACTGTTGCAATGATGACTCTTACATTTTAAACCTTCTGATAGTGTTAACGTAGCTAAAATTTAAACTTTGTTCGGTTCTGAAATACATTGAAGTCTTCACGTATTTCTTAAAATATTTTTAGGCTTCTTTGTTTGATTCTTTATTGTAAAGTAAAAAGCAACGAGAATTTACCTTCATAGGATTTTTTTTCTCTAAACTTCAAGTGAAGGAACTCCAAGAAGTTTTGTCAGTTTTTGCAGATTAGTTTTTAGATATGTAGAGAGATTAATTTTTTAAGGCAGCTTTGTAGCATTAAGATCCCATGCCTGGATGACTGTCTTTAAGAGAATCCTTGATAAGCTTGAAATCTAAAATTTTACATAAAATGTTCTTCTGTGGTTATAAATATTTGTTTAATCATGTGAAAGAATCATTGGCCTTTAAGTCATTTCCAGAAAAAAATGTGTAAAAATAGAGTAGTACTAGTAATAAAGTAATTAGCGTTATAAATTAGTAAAAATAATTGTGTATGGTCGTGTAAAAGGCCTCAGGTGTATTTTGTGGTTGATTTGGTTTTGGTTTGTGGGTAGTTTTTTGTGGTGGGTTTTTTTTTGGGGGGTGGGGTGGGTGGTGTTTTTGGGTTTGTTTGTTGTTTGTTTTTTTTTTTTAACCTATAGTTATTCCTGAATAGCTTTATTTGTAATGCAGCTTTGTCCTTTGGAGACAGGCAAAACAATCAAATCTGGTCATACACCCGGTGTAATTCCAGAGTTATTCCAGAGTCTGGAGCATTCACAGTAGCACTGGCTGGTTGAGTGTGTGGACAGAAATGACAGTCTGGAATAATAGTTTAGTGGAATTTCTCCACATTCAGGATTTCTTTTGAAGATGGATTTATAGTAGGTTGTGGGTGTTCTGATCAACTTGGACTGTAGTTCAACTGTCTGTAAATATTCTAACTTTTTAATAACCATAATAACCTGACCTGGGAGGCCAGGCCTCTAAATATAATTAAAATAATTGAAGGAGAGTTGCAGCTTTTTTAAACCATTTTTCAGTGACTCAGTGTTAGCATGGTGCTGCCTGCTCCCAAATAAACATGATTAGAGGGAATTTCAGTACAAGTGCCCTTTTAATTTGAGTTTTCTTTGCAGATCTGCTAAGAACAGACTTGCAATAGCAGTTCTCTGAGGTTCCCCCACCCCTTCAGTAATGATATTTGTGGAGTTCTTTGGAGAGCTGCTTAATAATGAAATAAAAGGACTTATCTGTCTTATACCCATAGGCAGACTCCCTGCTCTAAAGCTGATCATGAGGCTACTGACATCACTATCCCACTGCATGCCGGAATGTCTCAGTGGAGCAGGAAGTCTGCAAATCTGGCTGCTCTTAAAGAATCGCCAGGTGGGTTGGAAAAACAAAAGTACACTTGAGCTGAAATGACCTCTGTAATTAGGCAATATATCTGAAAATTTTAGTGTTTGATGTTTTCATTCACATTTGATTACTTGGTCAAGAGTCTTTTAAGTCCACCATCTGCATCCGCCTAATTTCTGCATTAGTTTAGCAACTTTTTTGTTGCTTAACACTTTTTTTTTTCATTTGTTCTTTTCCCATATAAATGTCCTTTGAGAAGTTTAGATTAGGATTTTGGAGGTCAGAAATGTTTATAAAGCAGCATTTTTGTCACTCAAGTGTTAAGATGGAATAGTTATAGATATACTTTTTTAAAAATTGTAATGAAAGTTAAAGGCATCCATCTTCAGCTAAACTAACCTCAAGAGCTCTCTTCAAGAGAGAACCAGGAAATCTCTGCGATACCTTGTTTTATAAACAATAATAAGATAACACAGTCTATTTGGTAAGTAAATTAATAGTGATTACAAAGTGATCAAAATAGTCATTAATGAACAAAGGTATAAGGAACTAGAGAGAATGAAAATAATACTCTGAATTTGAACATGGGCATCTTTAAAAATGTGTTGACTTTAGGTTAAATGCCATCAGTACTGGCCAGAGCCATCAGGAAGCTCATCATATGGGAATTTCCAGATTACCTGCCATTCAGAAGAAGGAAATCCTGCTTATGTCTTTCGAGAAATGACATTGACTAATCTGGAGGTAAAATTATAATACATATTTTTAAGTATTAATCTGTGAAATCCTCACAGACTAGCTAAACTTACTTAATCAGACTTTCTTTTCAACTTGGTTGCATATCCACATAAATAGAACTGTTTATTTCTAGAAGCCTTTAAAAAACTACTCATATTGCCATGTACTTACCTAGTATAAATTCTGCTCTTAGAATGATAACAAACCTTTCACCAGCAAAATATCACAAAGATTCGGTTTCCATAATCACATTAATTGGTTTTAAATAACATCAAAGATGTATTATTTGTCTTAAAAGTCTTTACTGTCTTTCGTGCCCTGGCCAAAGAAAAAGAGTAATTAAAGAAGTTGGGAAACTTGTTATTCCCTTGATGTTTTCAAAACATGAGACACTAGAGTATTTCATTATTGCAAGTGAAAATCTGTCTTTGTAGAGGCAAACAGTTCTTAATAATTCCATCTTGGAGAATATGTGCAAGTAGATGGAAGATAAATCCTGCTGAGAGATGAATTGGAATTGGTGACTATGTGTAAACAAGGACCTTCTTAAACATGCATTGCATGATTTTCAGGGCATGTGTAGTTTTTAGAGCCTCCCCAGCTAGCATTTCAATCTCAGAAATGTTTGGAAATGAGTATCTGGAAATTAGTTCACGTACTGATTTCTCACTGCTTGGGTTACCAGGTGAGATGCCAGCTTTTAGAGCTGCCTTTTAGTCAATTTGCAGTTAAAATTCCTTCCTTGTGTCCTGTTGAGACAATTGCTCATTTGTTATAAGCAGTGGAACCCCTGTAAATGGTTCCGTGCCATTAAGGTTATTTAAAGTGCAGTAACTCCTGTTCTTTGAAATGCTGCTTTTACACTGATTGTATGATCTGTCCCCTCCACTAAACAGAGGCAGATTATGTTTGTGATATTAGAGCAAGGGGCAGGAGGGAGTTGAAAACAAAGGCATTCTGCATCTTATGTATAGTACGCTGGATAAAACTAAGAGGTGCAGATAAAGCCAAAACAATGCTGCTGTTCGCACGGGGTCTGAAGGAAAGCTTTTATGTCTGAAAATCTGGCCTCTCCCCTCCCTACCCTTAGTTCTGGCATTTGATCTATTAAGATAGTACCTCTTTCTGTTAAATTTGTTTTGCTAAAAATTTGACCACTTTCTTGTACATGTAGTGTTCAGATAGATCATTGGTATCCTTGAATTGCTTTGCTATTACATGGCGTCTAATTTTTTTAAGCTGTTGAAAGTGTAAACATTTGTGGATTGCCTTTTTTGTTTTTAAGAAAAAAAATGTAATTATAAAATCCAGGATGAGCATTGATTAACACTAATAAAGTGCTTCTAGTTACCCTATTATTACGGGTACAAGTTGCTGTAAATGTACCATTGATTTTTTTTTTTTTCCTTTTTATTATTGGCTTTTTTTTTTTAATGGGACCTGAATTATCCTTGAATAAACTTCATGTTTCTGATTAGAAAGAGGAAAGCCGCCAACTAACCCAAATCCAGTATATAGCATGGCCTGATCATGGAGTTCCTGATGATTCCAGCGATTTCCTAGATTTTGTGTGTCTTGTGCGAAAGAAGAGAGCTGGCAGAGAAGAACCTGTTGTTGTTCATTGCAGGTATCCATGTTTTTCCAACTTTATTAAATCATCAAACTGAACTTATTTGTCATCGAATAGCTTTTCTGTGCTTTGTTGCTGAAATAAACATTTAATTGTATTTGCTTTAGGGATGACAGGAGAACTCAACATTTAAATTAAACAATTATTTAAAATTGTAATCACGTTTCAGTAAGCAAATTTTTGAGTATTTACATGCATTGATCTGTGCAGGGATTTTGTTGGTTTTGATGTTTTGTTTTGTTTACAGTTTAAATGCTTGTGCTAACAGCCTATGTAATAATTCAGGGAAATGGCAAAAGATACTTAGGAACCTTTTCCTCTTGGTGACTATTCCACAAAACTCGAGAATAGCTGTAGAAGTAATTTATAGCAGAAAACATGGGTGGTATATGCAATGATCAAATAAAAGACACTTTCTCTCAAGTCTGCAGTCTTAGGCTACATGATATTTTCATACATACATTAAGATGACACATTTTTCTCAACAATTTACTTTTGTCATGAATTAGAATAACTCTGTTACTCAGATCTTTATGTACACATGAAATATGTTTTTTTTGTTTTTCTTGTGCAATAGTTTTTCATAGCATTCTACATTCCTATAGTAAATTCCAAAATCTTAATCCTTTAAAATACCTAATTAGTAAATTATAATAATGCACAATGCCAAATGTCTTCAAATGAACATGTGCTATACCAATTCTTGGTGTGCAGTTCTGTGAATAAAATTTGACCCCTAAATTCCCAACTACTTCCCAGTCAGTCAGTGTTCCTGAGTCAGGTATGCATCGTTCCTGTTTCAGAGAGAAGCTGAGAGCTTTGGGGGAGAAATCAATTTAAAGACTATCTAATCTACAAGTAAACTAGACATTTATTGAAGAAGATGAAAGAAAAATGCTTTCTCTTTTTAATACTTTGTGTATCAGAAATTGTATTTAATTGGTTTTGCTCTCTCTTCTGCTTTATGCTGGTCAGGGTGAACCTTATTAACCAGGGAAACCAGTACCAGGATGCCACTGTCTTAAATGATACTCTACTTCCATTATTGATATACTTTTGGTTGATGTGAACAAACAGTAAAAATATCAGCCAAATACAACTTTTACAATACAAAGTGTGCAAGTCTGCAGAGACACTGGAACAACAACATTGGAGAGTATGAACGGTTTCATTCATCTCAATGGGGCATCAATTCAACTCCACACTGATAATTTCAGTTACAACATCTATAACAGTTTTATGTTTCACAGAAGAAAAGAGAGGGAATATCACAGTTCAACATAATTTACTTAATTGGCCTAACTTGGTGGCTGTTGGGAAGTATAACCAAATCCCACTAGTGAGTCAAGCTGAAGGAGCCCAGGGGTTCCTCCATATGGTGCGTGCACACTATTTTAAACATCTGTTCGGTATAGTAGGACAAGGCATTAGTGCAACAAAATGGTGAAACGTTTTCAGAACTAAGCTATCAGCTTTAGTGTGGGGAATCCAAGTAGCTGGTAGAGCAGACCTTTCTTTTGTACAATAGTAGTTTAAAAACAAAGCCAAAAAACCAGCACGTAAAGCAACAAAAACCTTAAGAAATGGGAAAGGTTTTTGTTATGTTGAACTACTTAAAACACTAGTTTCCAAGCTTGCGTTCATGTGTTTTGTTTTTATTTTTACAAGGCTCCTACTAGTTTAGTTGAACAGTTTCTAAATCGTGTTCTAGATGAGATTGTAAGCCACCCATCCTGTCCATACCCTTCATGATTTTCATGTCCTGTCTCAGTGTTCCCCTCCATCAGTCAATGATTTCTTTTCCCAAGCTGAAGAGTCACGGCCTACCTGATATTTATCATATGGAAACTATCATACTTTCCGTCATTGTTGCCCTTCTCTGAATCTTTTGAAGTTGTAAAATGAATCATTAGGTTCTTTGACGGATACTGTTCCTGTTTGGATTTGATAAAGCCTTCTGCATATAAATTCTATATGTATAAATTCTAGAAATATAAAATGCTATTGAATAATTTTATATAACCAGCACATTCACATCTTGTCATAAAATTCTCATGACATCACTGAAATATATAGTAGCTTTAATGCCACCTTCTGGGCAAAGATTTAAAGTAGTAGTTCGGGCAGACTTAATTTGAAGTTATGCTTCAAAATCAGAACAATTAAGTTTCAAAGTTTTGGAATGTTTATATTAAATAGTTTAGAAGCAAGCACTTTCATTTATTGACTGAAATACTAGTTGTATGATTTGAGATAATGCTGGCATTTGAAAATATGGATTTGGTCCTGTATTCAAATATGGAAAAACATTGGTTTTCTATTTCAAAAGTGCAACATAATTTTCTTGAATATGAAAAATTTGAATTTGAAACTGATTAGCAAGTTCAAGGTTAAATATTCAGTCTTTGAGGATTGCTACTTGTGGAAAAGTGCATGTGTATGTAGAACAATGCAGATAAATCTTTAGATTTATTTTTAAGCTAAAAATGATTCATGTAAGCTCTCTTAACAATTTTGCCATTCCAAGATGTATATGTTACGGTTCCTCCTTGTCTCGAAAGGGATTGCTAGCATGTATTCCTTTTCAATCTACACAAGTTAGATCTCTCTTGTACTTTTTAATACTAAGAAAATTATCATTATTGTCATCTTCCAAAGGTTTCTAGTAATTCTATTCCTTATCCTGAAATATGAAGGTATGGATCACTTAAAGAACATAAACATGGTTTTATCAAATCAGCCCAACATTCCAGTAATGGTCATTCCAGTAATGGTCAAACTGACACAAAGTGCACAGTGTATGCTAGGTATCTCTGTGTTTTGTTATCATCTAGATGTTAGTATGGTTTATAATATGATCTGGATAAATATCTGTTTGTAAATTTGGCTCAAGTGAATGGCTGGGTTAAGACAGTCCCTCTTGAAAGGATTGACAATTCTACACTGATTGTTTTTTGCTCTGTTCAGACAGGATGGAGGCTTCCAGAGACACAGACATAATCTGTCTAGCCCCTGCCCCAACAGTATGGGAATCATAATGATCAATCATGAGAATCCTTGAGAAGGAAGGTCTTTAAGTATGAACTATATTCCAGACACTTTGTTTCATTTTCCATTTTGGGTTTTTGTTGTTTTTTTCAGTGCTGGGATTGGACGGACAGGAGTTCTTATCACTATGGAGACAGCTATGTGTCTCATTGAGTGCAATCAGCCTGTTTATCCGTTAGATATTGTAAGAACCATGAGAGATCAAAGAGCCATGATGATCCAAACACCTGTGAGTATCATACTTGCTGTTCTATATTGCAGAAGAACAATTTCCTATTATCTAGTCACATCATTAGACGGATTTTTAACATACTTGCTGTTGATCATATTGTAAAGAGGTCACTTTTACCCTTTGTAGTGTAGCTGTAGCCTTGACTCCAGGCAGGAATAAATTGCTAAGGCTATTGGAAAGGAGTAATTCTGTAAATTTCTACAAAGAAAACTTGAAAAAAGCAGCATCTGTTTCAGGTATACCTGGCAATTAATGTCAAATAGGGCCAATTTTCAGTAGCGTACAAATTACTCAGTGGAGAAAGCGGGAGCCTGATTCCAGGTGTTAAGAATGGGAGTAGTATAAAAGGTAAACACAGAAAGATCCAAGACATGCAAGAAAAACCTTCAGTGATGCAATTCAGTGATTTTATGTTGCTTTAGTTATAATGAAAACAAGCCTTAACTCTGCCCTGTAGTGACTCAATTAAAGGGAAATAATCAGAGAAATAATATTTTTAAAAATCTGATGCAAGATACATCAAAGTAATTTTAAGCGTATTTAGTCTAAAAAAAGTAACTTGCTACCAGGAGTCTTATGGTGCTCTTTTCACATTTGATATATCTTAAGATGCTAGAATTTTTCCTGGATCTATAATGTTTGGGGTTTTTTGGGGTAATTGTGATGTTGCCTTAATGTAGTGTATTTCAGAATTGTAAAAGTTTTAGAACAGATTTAGAAACTTTTTATTTGTATCAGTTAGGTGCTGCAGTTTGTGTTTATATTTTTAGAAAATACCTAAAAAGGGTCAAAAGATTGAGTTGTGTTGCCTTTCAAAAAAAAAAGGGGTTGGACTCTTGGTTGTTCCAAGCTTTGACCAGTTCCAGGTTTGTTTTTTTTTTTTTTTGAATCAGTAATCAGTTGTATAGTTTTACTTGTATGATACAGCATTTAAAGAGAAAATATTTTGAAGGCATTGGATCCAGTATGAAATCTCTCCCACAGTTACCTGAAGGTAGTTACTCATTGTAGTAATTTTCATGTCCCTGCTGCTGTTCCTCTAATCAGGAATGAGGAAGATGATGATACATGAAAAATAATAAAGGATGGCTCTTGCTGTTTGTGATGACTATACAGTATGAATAGCATGTCTTTCTGGCATACATAGAGAGGAAGAGAGTTTTATTAGTAAAGGTAGGAGGTGCAGTGGTAAGGGTTTTAACTATATTTTTTTCATGGCATGTGCTAAATATCTTCTGGTCTTCTCATTTTTCTTAAAGAAATCAGAATTTTCAAGCTTTGGTGAAACGCATGTGTTTACTGCATCAGAGGGAGAAGGAATAATAAAAGACTTGAAGTGTTTTTTTTTTTAAGATTTCGTAAACATTAGCTATTCTAATTTCTGCTTTGGCACTCTCTTCCTGATTTTGTGTATCCTGAAGGATTCACTCAGTGTCCACAAGATGGCCTATGCATGGGTGTCTGCTGTGTGTACTACATAAGGACAGTTCAGGGTCTCCTTCAGGGAGCACTGGAGGAAAAATAAGTATTTTACACAACTATGTATTAATTTAACTATTTTAATATACATGCAACAATACAGTAAATGATGATTCTGTTCCTAAATCTGTTACTGTGCCCGTTTAAGATCTGACATCACTAGTTACTGCATAGAGAGGGATATTCCACGACACTGAAAAGGCAGGCATGCTGGCTTTCTGACCAGCATATACACCATTATGCAGTATTCAGTGTTAGTTGCGGTGCTTTACAAAACAGTGATTTTATTTCATTTTATTTTAATTGTATTCTAATTTGATTACTGTTGGGTTTTTTAACTATTATTTGTTTAAAACAAAATAATAGTGGCCTCTATGTATGCCGGTGCTAGACTTGAATACATTGAGGAGTTAGACATTATATAATGTTAAGAAACTGGAGTTCTGGCTTTTTAAAACATGAAACAATTTTCTCTTTTATCGAATTCTGAGAGGGAGGTGCTGGTAACATGCCAGAATTTTAATGCAAGTGTGAAAAAGTGTTTTGAAACTATAGCTTCTAAATCCAAGTGTATGGAAACATCGGGTCAGTGAAACTTCAGCAATGAAATGAAGAGCAGAAAATTACTAAATAGGTGATGTTGTAATAATAGTATTGGTTTTGTGGGTATGACTTTGGTATATATATTTCAAAGTGCCATTCATCCCATTCTCCTGTTGAGAAACAAGGTGTTCTAAATATAAAGTTCCTGTTGTTTTGTGTTTCCTAAACTAACTTTGAAGCACAGTTCTTGGCCTGTCAAAAGAATGGGATAGGGAAATCTTAGAGGCCTTTTCTCCCTCCAGATGACATGGTTCAATTACATTTATTTTCAACTGACTGAATCTACTTTCCTTTTCAGAGTCAATACAGATTTGTATGTGAAGCTATTTTGAAGGTGTACGAAGAAGGATTTATTAAACCTTTACAAACATCACTGCATAAGTAAAAAGCAAAAAACCTAGGATGTCAATTGAGGAATCCGGTCCTCTATAATGAACTGGCAGCATTCTTTGTGCCATAATACTGCTTGCAGGAAATGATAGTGAAGTACAGCAAAGAATTGACAAAGGACTTTGAAAACTTCAGCACTGTTGCACTTTACGTTGAAACAAAATCAGTCTCTGAAACTCTTCTAACCTTCATCTGTTTGAAGACTTTATTTTCGTGCTTTGCTCAGAACAAACCATAAACTGAAAGAACTAACTGTGTTCAGGGTAATCTACGATATTTCATTGTAGTGCCATGTACTGCGCTTCTGGTTGAATTGCTACAAACAAGGCTTGGAATTATTTCACTCTGTTTTACACCCATGTCTCTTAAAATGAAAAACAAATGAAAAAAATACACTAAGCCATGGTCTTTTTCCAGTGCTAGGTTTATTTACTATGTACAGACTCTCACTGTTTTGTTTTTTACATCATTAGCAATATTGCTGATACTAGATAGATACACACTGCCTACTGATGCAGCACACTTTGTCCTACACCCTTACTAGAGACCAGCTGGTTGTTAGAGGAAAGCTGGCGTCTGTGTTAACCCAGCAGTAGCTGCATAGTGCCCACTTACCAGCATCTTGTACAAAATAATAACAATAACAATAAAAATAAAAAAAAATAAATAAACAGCATTTCTTTGACACAGCTTGTGTGTCATACACTGGTGTATTCTGATTCGTGTGACTTAAGATTACGTGATGGGAGCTAGTGCATGCATTATGTCTTAACCCCTTAAGTGCCTTGAGACTTACAGCGTACATCCAGTGAAAGGCACTCATGATTCTGTGGGGGTGGTATTGTCCTGTCATATTTATCTTAATGGGTTCAGATTTTAAAAACGGCCCTTGGTGCTTGGAATGTGTTACTGCAAGGGGTCATGGAAATACCATTCCCTCTTTCCTTATACAAGTACCTGCGTGCTACTCTCAGTAGCCAACTTAATGAATGAGCATTGTATGCTGCTGTGTTGTAATTATGTGAAAAATCTGACACATTCCTTCCAACTAGTAACTTACTAGCAGCTTACTGTGAAATGCTGGTAGGTCATTAGAAGCTGATACTTTGTTTTATTCTTTTATTGAGAATAGCTGTCTTACTCGATTAGAACATAACTACTCTTTAATAGCATTGATAATTAAGTTGAACTTACAATCAGATGTGATTTAATTCCATTATCTGCTAACCAATTACTTTTTAAGTCCTCATAGTTGATTTCAAGCCGTGTTCGTACAGGTCTGCCTTTTTTTTTTTTTTAATTGTTTGGGTGAGGGGGAAGGGAGGAGAACACTATGAAGTTGTCTCAGAACTTTATTTTAATTCCATAATGACCCCAGTCACCTTCTGTTATGCTTGTGCAAAATTGTTCCAGTTGGTATGGGTTGCTTCTTATTTAAGTAGGTAGAAGATTTGTAAGAAATGTCTGTCTGATACAGTATCTGAGCTCATTCTAAAGATACATAAATGTCCCAGTTTTTTAATATTTTTCCAGTATAGGAGAAACCAAGTCAGAAGCAAGGTATCCAGTGTAATATACTGTAAGAAAAAAATCAGTCACTTCTTTGACTGCCCTGTGACAACATAACTTTGTGCCCTCTATTTAGAAGTTTTAATTTATTGTATTGGTTTCCTGAAAATGTTTATTCAGTAAATTTTGTTGTAAGCTATATAGAGCATAGAATTAAAATGGAGAGTTCTACACTAAATAATTTTTAACTATTGAAGAATTATATTATATAATATACTGTGTTCTATGGACATTTGAAAGAGATCAGCTATGAACTATTAAGTGAAAAGGGATTCAGGCAAAGTGAAATCCTGGCTTATGACTTAGTAATAAATGTGAACCACAATGCCAAATGGAAGATAGAGTTTTAAATATTTTTAGAAAACAAAATAATATTAGCTGGCTGTAGCCCTGTTACTTATATTTCTAGATCTGATGCTTAAATCAATATTATCCCTCAGTGAAAAATGAATCGTACAAGAATCTCTGGATCTGATAAACTGAAAAAGTGTAGTAAGGTAGCTTTAATCTCAGTTTTATTTTAAGCCATTTGCAGCAAAAGAAAATTCTTCTTTAGGAAAGTATAAGCTTTAACTTCCATGTGACGAGATTATTAGCTGAGATGCTGGCTAGTTGGAAGGTTATTCTAAACTCAGCACTTAATGTATAAAAATTAAAATAATTCATCCGTTATATTGAAATAAATTTTCTTCATAGTCAAGTTGTAAATGAAAATAGCATTTGCCCTTTTTTCCTGAGGGAAATCAGAAATGAAGTTTATAGCAACATTATGTAGTGTTGGTATGTCACATATTTAAATATTCTTATGTAAAGTTGCCAAAGCAGTTTGAGTTCAAAAGACCCATTTATACCACAGTTAAGTGTGGGATATTTATTGGTTGTCTATCATTACTGTTTTGATTACAAACACAGGCAAGAATAATAGGTCTCTTCAAAATCTTCCCCTGCACTGGCTTAAGCTGACTTATAGTGTGTTAACTAGTTGCGCTGCGAAAAAAAAAAATTGGAACAAAGTAACTATTCTTAGATAATTGGCCATCAGCGCTGCACTGGCTTTTTGGCTTCTCCAAAGCCAGAGTAGTGGTAACCAAAAACTGATTGGGAAAGAGAATAGCATTGAAGCCTTTCTGCACCATAAATCACTCGTTCAAATGTTTCTACTGTTGTGGTATAAATGGCCTTTAAAATATTTTTATATGGCCAAAAAAAGCAAAACTGCTAAATATTTTACTTTGGGTTATGAAGATCTGTATCATCCTTAAGAGTTTTTTAAAAAAGTTTTTGTATGTTTCATGCTGTACAAAACATGAATGTATCTTTCAGACATAATGACCTATAGACCTATATGTGATTGGTGTTATGACTGTTGGATTTTATGAATAATTATTTTCATACCATTTGATTAGAAAAATGTTGGGTGGGTGTGGGAAAGTTGGGTTATGAAGATCTGTATCATCCTTAAGAGTTTTTTAAAAAAGTTTTTGTATGTTTCATGCTGTACAAAACATGAATGTATCTTTCAGACATAATGACCTATAGACCTATATGTGATTGGTGTTATGACTGTTGGATTTTATGAATAATTATTTTCATACCATTTGATTAGAAAAATGTTGGGTGGGTGTGGGAAAGAAGTTTTCATTGTAAATAAGAGCAATATTATGACAATTCTGTGCCAATGTATAATGTTAAGACTTCTGTTTTCCTTTAAGGTTCAGATTGAAAACTACCACTACCATCTCTTGTTTAAAGTGGATTTGAAGGGGTTTTTTTAGTAGAAAGACATGGGGCAGTAGCGGGGGCTTTGAGTGTTTTGGGGGCATTTTTTATTTTTGCTAAATATGAAATAAGATGTAGGTATTGTTTAATAAAACACCTACAGATTGTCAGCCAATCCACTATGAGAAATACTGCTTTAGATATACTGCATAACTGAGAGCTGGAGAATTCATTTATCCTGAATTTGGAAGCATTTGGTATTTTAAATAACTTGCAAGTCTTAAGCAGTAAAATACTGCTTTTATGCATTTTATTTTTATATATTCTCTCCCAGTTATGAAAAAGAGAAGGCCTGATTTTTTTTTTTTTTTTCTCACTACATTTAATGCTAGCTGACATTTCTTCCACATTTCTCTGTTAAATCTTGAAAGCTTATGTCCCATATAGATAAAGCCATAACAGCTTCTTCTAGAATATCTGATTACAGTCTGGCACACCATCTATTAGAGAAAAGGTGAGAAAGCAGCTGGGAGATTAAGGAACATGAGGAGTTTGTTATGGAGCCCATGTAGCCGGCAACTTTCTGTGGAGACCTTCCAAAAAGCTTCGTGGTACCCGTGGAAGGGCCAAAGCGCAGCGAACTTGCTGCAGTTGCACTGCCCGGGGAGACGGGAAGTAGGGAAGGTCTGGCATATAGAGATGCTGGAGCTCCAGGTATGCTGTGGAGCTGAATTACGTGATATTTTTATGCTTCTGCAGTGTGTGTGCAGGTGTGTGGGCGATGTTTGATGGCTCAGGGAATTAGCATGAGCATGAAAAACTCTACAGATCCACCAATTTCCAAGCGAAAGCAGGTTGTCCAATACACATGCTGCAGTTTTGACTGTAGAGCCGCTATGCAGGCAATCTTCAAGACCCTCAGCCCTGAGGATAAAGGGAGGGATTGGGTTCTGGTCCAAATTAAAATTGTGCATATTTGGGCTTCCACAAAGTACAGGAATGGTGCCCTCTAATGTCACTTGTAGTCTTTCTGTAGCTCACATCTCGGGTCCCCGGTTGGCTGGGTGTATTTGCTAATTAAAGTACCCACCTTTTGTCTTAAGACTGGAAAATCTCTTTTCCATTGCTACTTTTAGTGCTAGGATCCAATATCAAAATCTGGTAAAAACATGTTTATTGATTAAACGTGGATCTTGCATGAAATTGCAGGGATTATAATTAGTGGTGATTGGGAAGCTGTTAGAAGGGGAAAATGGTTTGTTTGTTTCTGTATAACTGTTCTCTCCAGTCTCTGTTATCCCACTGCAGTTATAAATTGAAACTGATTTTTTTTTTTTTTTTGGTTTAGCAGTCTGCAAAGGAGGCCAGTTTGTTATCACTGGATTTTACCTCTTTACCTCTGTGCTGGTTGCTACCACGAGTGTGCATCTTTTGAGTTCATAGGGCTTCTACAGCTACAAGTTTTTAACTGGTGCATAGGCTGTAAACTCTGGCTATTGGCTTTGGCATGTTTTGCTCATTGAGAACTCAATGGTAAAAATTTGAGATAATTTTTTTTTTAAAAAAATGCTGAAATTTTAGATTAAAAAAATTTGGACTTTTTGATTTCTTTGAGCCAGTAGCCTCATTTGGGGAAAAAAAAAAATTGCCACTAAAATGTCTATCATTCTGGTCTGCTATAGCATGAACTATGGTTTCACGGGCTGGCTGACAGTTTGTTGGTTGTGTTATTCCATATTTAGCAAGCTTACATATTTTAAAGGGTAATTTTTTTCAAAGTGTTTTGATGTTTGAATAGTAGCACTTTATCTCATGCTTACTACTGACTGAACTATTGGACAAAATAAATTGGGTTTGGAGAGAGATGCTTAATGGGTTTCTGTACAGAGATGATTCGGATTACACCCTGGTACGAATGCTTTCTGTTGCTCCAGCCACTTCTGGTTCATTTTTCTTGTGTTTCTGAGGGACTTTCAGAAAGTAGATATTAATAAGATATTCATAATTCTATCATCTCAATTTTCCTGTCTTAAAAAGAATATAAAGCTTGCATCTGGAAAAAAAAAAAAGGAAAAAAAAAAAAGGTGCAAATAGAAACTACAGGGTACTTGTAAATTTATCTCTGTGATCTCTCTCAGCTAACTGCAAATTAGCTATGTTTACTGTAAATGTTTCTGCTAAGCATTATTTTTAACATTAGATCAATTACCTGGAAATCAGTATTTTTTTTTTTTTTTAGTTAACTTATTTGAATTTTGATAACTAAAGATAATGCACAACAAAGTTTAAAGAAGTTGTCACCCTTTTACTCCTAGGCCAGGGGCCTAAGACATGAGTGAAAGGGTTAAACAGTTTACATTAAGCTGTTGCTTTCTTTAACTAGAATATATCCACAAAGATTAGACTATAAGTGATCCAGTGCAATTATCTCAATACATTGGGGCACCACAGTAACAACCCATAATAATCTTACAGGAAAATTAAGGTAAGAAATTGAAGGTTTTATTTTATCCAGTGTATCCAGATTTGTTTTCCATTTGGTTTGGTTCATTTACCAGTGATCCCATTTTAACCAGTCAATTTGGCAGGGCTGTTTGTGTAAGGTTTGGGGTTTTTTTTCTGTAACAGGTGCTATACTATGTGTAAATACAAAGGGAAGAATATTATTTAGATCATTATTAACAATCAGATGGTGGCAATATTTTTTGCTAGTTACTTCTGGTAATTAATTTGCATTTCCAGCTGTGGCTTTCAGTTGTCAAATTTCATCTCAGTTTATACTGCTGAATGATGGACTGCAAGTGTGAAGTAAATCATCTCAGAATTTAATTGCTCTTTTGTTGTTTAGGCTAACTCTTGTGTATCTTTATTAATGTTGGGGGGATGGGAAGGTTCTTCCCATAAGTAGACTTTTGCCTGTAAATTTGTTTAAAAGCACATGAGGGGGAGGGGAAAAAAAAAAAAGAAACACAATACATCTTGGCTAAACAGCTGGGGTGCTTGATTGAAAATGATGGAAACTTGAAATTGGTCAACACTGGACAATGTGAAAATAAATTCAGCTTTTGTCACTGCAGCTACTGTATGCTTTAAAGGGCCTTATGTATTTGTCCTCATTTTGATAAAATGAAATTTCTTGCCATTAAAATGATACACTAACTTCTACTGAAAACCAGCAGTTCCCAGGATAAATATGCTAATTAACATTTAACAAGTTTTGGTTTAGTCTTAAGTAAAATTTCATTCTATTATGTGAAAAAAGCTGTTATGCATATTTTGTGGATATATTTAATTTCAGTTGACAAATAGTTGTCTAGGTACAGACTTGAAAATATATATATAGTTTACTTGTGGATCTTAATTGTTTAATTGCAAAATAAAGATGTGCTTTAGTAATTTAAAGTTTAATTTTTTTGTGATATTCTTGCTACTGTACACACGGTTTTGCTATGCTGTTTTTATTACACTTCTGATGCCAGATAATGTTCATCTTGTGTTTTACTTTTTGACGTTGTATGCCATAAATACATCCCTATGGACTGAGCACTAGAAGAGGATGCTAAGTTATCAGGAATGAAATTGCTTGGCTACAGAAGCAGCATGACAATATCAGCCAAAGTTTTTTACCTGAAAATACATACTGCAGTTTTTGCTCTAATGGAAGAATAACTCTTTATTTATCTTTCATACAGTGAGTGTTTTGGAGACGGTGTTCAGTAGAGATTATAGTCTGATCACAAAACTGAGGAATACTGATGTGAAGGACAAAAATTCCAGATGGAAGTTGTGATGAAATATTTGCTGCCAAAAAGTGAGGAGATGTTCAAAGCAAAAGTAGGAAAAGAAGATTTAGGAGGCAAGACAAAAATCTCAGGAGGGATGAGAGTCTTGAGAGAGACCCCCATATGTTCTTAATTTGGCTGATTAATTTAGGACTTTAAAGTGAGGACAAGGTGTTTGGATTTGAAGTACAAAGAGATAAACTACTGGGAAAGCATTCAAGGAGAGAAACAGAAGTAAGAGATAGTAAGTAGGAAGAGATTTGTTCAAACTGGAGTAGGAAGACTGGATAGAAGACGTGCCACAGTTGCATGTGCATACACTTGGATTGTATCTGGGTAGCAAATAGTGAGGAGGGAGTAGACTGCAATTACATGGAGAGTAGCGAGAGGCTGGTGTGAAGTAGGAAGAACAAAAATGAGCAAACACATTTGTGTTACTGAAGCTACAGCAAGGAAGCTGGGAATAATGCGAGTTTTTGGGGAGCTTGTGAGTGACAAGAGTGGAAAGAAGCTCAATTTGAGGAAATAGTTGAGGTGGGCAGAAAGACATCCTCTAAGAATCAGGTAATTTATTCTCCAGAATGCTTTGTCCAGTAGGAAAATGTGAATTGGTGTAGACTTAATGGCAAGGAGACTATCATTTATGTGATGGAGATCTCTGCTAAAAGCTAAGCATCCTTGTTGTGCAAATGATCAGTTAATTGATCTGCACTGAGAATTCATCAGCTGTCTGAAAACCTCTCAGATAATTTTTTTTTTTTCTCCTTTATAGTAAGATTTTGTATGTTTCCCCTAGGTACAGGGAGCAAGCATAGTCCCTGCTCCTCTGATTAAAAAGTATCTAAATCCTACCCCCCCC
>NW_009187681.1:18418-19452 GCF_000690835.1 Fulmarus glacialis
GTAAATAACCAGGCATGAACCTGAATCTCACCTTTCCCCTAGGCTTGCCTTGCTCCTTCTGCTTGTGGCAGGAGGGTTGCTCTGTTGTCAACACAGGGGTGCTAAAATAACTGACATTTAACATTAAAATCAGCCTGTTGCTTAGTCAGCAAATACTGGGCAATTATCTGGCAGGGGTTTTTTTGCTGTTTCAGCAAATGACATCAAGATAACTCGATGTATATTTGGGCACTGGAGCTGATTTTGCTATAGCAATGTACTGTCGGGTGTTTCATATGCCAGTTGCTCTGCATGGCAGGTGAGTGACTGGTTATGTCGGACTGGGTTTCATAGCTAAGCGCAGAAAATGCTGCATTATTGCTAGCAAAAGCGGTCCCAATAACAAGCCAAAGTCTCCGTTTTCCCAGACAGTTACATAGACTGGATTCCCGGTTATCCTGGGGTTTTGAAGGAGGCTGGAGCTCGTTTACCCAGAGCAGTCTCTCTGCTAGCCAGCAACTATACTTTGCAAGCAGAGTTTATATTGCCTTTCCGGAGGTTTTATATTTGGAGATCCCAAATGTAGCTTGAGCACAAATATTTATGTACTCAGGAAATACAGTGAAGAGCAGCCCTTTGCAATTGCTGTGGCTAATGGCAGTGAGCAGCAGGGCTGTTCCCCTTAGCTGGAGTGACAAGTAAGAGAAAGGATAGAAGTATGTGTAGATCGCTGGGACAAGCCGTCCTTGTACTTCCTAAGGACACTAGATTACAAACTGCATCTTTTTGTCATGATCTTATTTCAGTGTATAAATACTAGCAGCGTTAGTTTCTAGATGGTTCTGCTTTATTTAATATATCGCTGCAGTTTTGCTTTCAGGCAGATGTTTAAAGAGACGATTTTCTTCTAAACTTAATGGTGTAAGAGCGCGTTTGCCTGAGCCGGGTTGTTACTGCTGGCCAGCTGAGGGCTCGTCACGGTTCTTGGTGAGCAGCTGAGGGAGACGCGGCCCTTATCCGGCACGGCGGCCTGTCTCCTCAGGCGGCCCCCGGCC
>NW_009187682.1:0-2001 GCF_000690835.1 Fulmarus glacialis
CGGCCCTGCCCCGCCGAGCGGGCCCCCCCCGCTCCCCCGGCATCGGGGCCCTTCCCAGGGCGCGAGATACGTTTCGGGGATTGATGTTTCATCTCATTTCCCCCTCCCCCGACCCTGCAATGGTCGATACTGAAGAAAAACAGGGCAGCTGTGAAGCACCCCTTAAGGCCTTGTGGCATCAAAAACCCCCAATACTCAGGTAAAGGGGATGGTAAGGCCATAAAAAAATGGCAGTGTGACTCCCCAAAGATGCCTCACATCATTCTTCAGGCCAGGGAGCAAAAAGGCTGTTAGACAAAACAGCTGCGAGAAATTTTGTTCCACACACCACCAGTTAAAAACACTTTTTAAATCAGAAAAAAATGGTTGGAAACAGCTGAAATGTCTAAGAAAGAGGTCTAAAAATAAGTTACACATTTTTGCAAGAAAATTTATGGTAGGATCCTTTAGCAGGGTTTCTAGCTGGTTTGAGAACAGGCTTTGAATATTAAGATCCCACATTGGACTCAAACTATTACACTGTCATAAAGTCCTGAGAAAAATCCCGAATTCCTAATACCTCCCTGGGTAGGTCACCTACATTACTGAGAGCATTTACAAAGACACAACCTAAATTATTGCTCTGCTTGCAAAAATAATACATTGTTTCCTCTTTCAGCCTCTGGTAAGCATTGGATAAAATACTGCTTTCTGCTGGGTTGATGACATCCAGTGACATCAGTGGAGTTTCTCACCTTTACACTTTGTGAGTAGTAAATCACTCCATCTTTTTCCCTCACAACCCCAAAGCTAACGTCAAATCTGATCTGCCATATACCACCAACTTCTATAGAAATGGAGGCTCGCAGTGGTTTTGATGCCAGGAGTAAGTACTGGGTTTATTTACACTCTGGGTATTCATGTGCAGCGGTGTGAAAAACTGGGACTGGGAGCAGTCAGTAGCTTCTGGCTGCTTCACCTGTTAGCACAGTATCCAAAAGAATTTCAACCCCCAACTATCATATTTTACGTATAAATATCAATTTGTTTAAACTACAAAGCAAGTAAAATATTCCCATGTTTCTAGACACAGGTTAAAGCAGAACAAATAAAAACTAAACTGATAGGCAGAGATATAGAAAGAAAAAGCTTTAGAAAAGCTTTTCACTCAGTTGTGGTACGGTGTGCAAGGTCTTGACTGCCATGGATAAAAATTATCTCCAGGTGAGTGAAGTGTTATCTTGATGAAAGCAGTCACGTCGATTTAATCTTGGTTCAAAAAGTGTGAATGTGGGATGGACAGAAGAGTATTATTTCCTGAATGAAAACTTTAAAAAAGTGCAATTTAGAACTGCTTAATAAAGCAGTTATAAAAATACGATGTGAAACTCTATAAAAGCATTTTATTACAATTTCTTGGCTGTTCCCTTGAAGTTAATTGCTTCCACCCCTAATCCTCCAACGCTGGATGGCAAGCGCTCTCCAGCTCCCCAAATTTTTAAGCCTAGGTGTAAAGCGTGAGCATTCAGCTTCCATCTAAAACGCAGTTTTAAGAGCTTTGGCAAGATTTCTCCACGTTTTACAACTTAAAAAGCCTCGAAACTTCATTCTATTTCCTGCAGGCTTTGTAAGGCCGGGGGTGCGGAAAGGGACGCGAGGTGGCAGCGCTGAGCCTCTTCTGCTAGACGTGGGAAAAAGCGGAGCGACCGAACCCGGGATTTTTTTTTTAAATTATGGTTATTATTACTATTATTATTCTGATTAATTTTTTCCCCATGGTTTTACTGAGCAGCATAGCGCTGCAAGTTTCTAACTGAAATTCAGTAGGTTTGCATACAAGAGCTCTCAGAGTAGCAATGCCGACACATTCACCTGTACGCTGCTGAAACACTTCACGATTGACCATCGAGCTCATCAGGGAGATTTAAGGCCATGGTCATTAATAACGCAATTCGCAGAGGTACGGCTGAGAACCGGAACCTGCAGTTCGCCTTGCACATGGAGCAAGAGTGTGTTTCAAGG
>NW_009187682.1:2103-2417 GCF_000690835.1 Fulmarus glacialis
CGTCTTGAGAACCCGCAGATTGAGCACCGCAGCAGCTTTTTTTCCCCCTCCCTCTTAAGCTGAGGATTAATAGCGCTCAGGCTTATTTAACTGCAGCCCTTGCAGTTGATCTTTTCCACACCCCCAGCTCCGTAGGCTGTGAGAAATGCTTTGGAGTCGACTCCGGCTGAGCTTTCGGGAGGCAAACCTTCCCTCCCGCTAAACATGTTCCTGCATGCCCTCGTCGGCACGGAGCGCTTCTCTTCCTTGACGGTACGCTGCCCGGGCAGCCAGCACAGCGAGCAGGGCCGGGAAGCCCCCACAGCTTCACCTGC
>NW_009187683.1:0-5810 GCF_000690835.1 Fulmarus glacialis
GGGTGGATGCTGTAAGCAAACAAACGAAGGTAGAGTTACAGCCGACGGACAGCCCCCCCCAGCCACTGCTGTTAGTTTTAGGCTTAGCCCCCCCGTGGGCTGGGTGCAGGCATCCTCTTCCTAAGAGAACCCAAACCAAAGCCAAATCACCCTGCCTGCTGGCTGGGAGCTGAGGCTGAAGCTGGGCAGCAAAAGGCCAGCGTTTTGCTTCTCTCTATCTCAGCTCCTCATGGCCCTGAAGGAGCCTCTGGGTCCATCCCACGGAGAGGACAGTGACCCCCGGCATTGAGTGATTGCTTCCACCTTCCTGGGTGGCCAGTGGAGCCCCCTCCCACCCAGCCTGGCTTTGACCCCCCCTCCCAGCCCTGCCTGATGGTGTGTGGCTGGAGACCCCGAGGAGGGTGTTGCTGCTTGGGCTGGGGCTATGATGCTGTGGAAGTTGTGCCAGCCAGGAACGCCTTGAGACCAGGTCCTGGAGGTGCAGTTCGGTCTGTGCAATGGGGTCAGGAATGAAGTGGAGCTGCTTAAATGCCGTGAGCATGCACATCCTCATCCACATGTCCACGTGTGTCACCCCTTCCCCACGCACATGTGTCATGGCCACATTCCTGGTCAGGCTGCTCATTTACTGACCCCTGTCAGATTCACACAAGAATGCCCAACCTTGGGTTTAAATCACTCTGGGCTGGGGATGCCACCTGCTCCCTGAGCTGCTCCCACGTGAACTGCCCTCTCTGGGAGCCTTCGGTCTTTGTTTCTGGCTTGCCTAGCTCAAACCCGGCTGTAGGACTCTGTGTGGACCCCTTGTCAAGCTGGGTGGCCGCAGAACCATCCCAGTTCTCTCTGCTTGCAGGTGAATGTGGCCTGGGGGTGCGTCTCCCCATCACTGCCCTCCACAAGGCTCCTGGCCTCGCTCAGCACTGCCAGATCTTTGCCCATGTGCCTGGCTCCCTTCTGAACCCCTGCCACATGCCGGGTGTGGATGCCAGAGCCAAAAGCAGTGCTGGTCTCGGCAGAGCCAATCATAGCCATGAGACAGATTCTTTACGCCAACGGAAAATCCCTCCATGCATCCATGGACTGCCCTGGATGAACTCCTGTTCTGCCCGGGGACCCGGAGAGAAGCTGCCATGTGCTGAACCACCCAAGGCTGCCCCTGCCACGCTGATGTGGGCGGTGAGCTCTTCTCCAAATCACCCAGCCTGGACAGAAAGCAGAGTCCAGCTTTGACTCCTCTGATCTGCAGGAGCATCGCTGCCTGGGGGTCAGCACGTGGCCACCGGAGGATGATGGAGCCAGTATTGGCACCAGCACTTCCAGGAGCACAGCCTGAAATTATGGAAGCAAAGGTGACATTTCCAGAAAGCTGCTGGGCAGGAGGGACAGAAGATGATGAAACCTGCAAAGGGCAGAGGAGTGAGCCCAGTTCCCTGAAATGAAGCCGTGAGAGCAGACTGCTGAAGAGCAGGGCCACGTCACCCAGGTTGGTCCTCCACAGGGGTGGGTGCAGCTCCAGGGGGCTGTGACCAGAATGCAGGGCTAGTCTCCTGGCCTGACGTTCCCACTGCCCACGAAACATGCCTCAACCCTGCTCTAGTAATTGAATAGAGAGGAGAATTAATTGTGAGCAGTCTGTGTCTCCCCTCCCCGCTCCTCGTTTGCCCCGGGGCTGCCTTGGCGCTGTGGGTAGCGAAGACAAGGTCATTCCCATGTAACACATCCCGGTGGGGTTCAGCCAAGTTCCTTCCCTTCGGGGGGGGGGTCAGGTTAATGGCGAGTGGTGGGATTGCCCCAGGCTGCTCCACGCTGCTCAGCCATGGAGGAGCTGCTGTTGCCTCCGAAACGCCCCATTAATGCTGCGGTCCCTTTGTGAAGGATCAGCGGGCAGGGCTGGGGGTGCTGGGCCACGGGGCTGGGGCTGGGGCTGGGAAGGGTGGGAGTGGAGTGGGCTAGCATCTCTCTGGCTCTGCTGGGAAGCCTCCACGTGTTTATTCTGGGGTGGCAAAAGCTGGTTTATGGCCAAGCATCCTCCAGTCACAGCTGTAAAGTGTTACAGGATCCTGGTTTTCATGCGTTTTGGCTCTCCATCATATGGTGTTGGAGGGGAGAGAGATGCTCGGGTGCAGGGCAGTGCCGCCTGCGCTCTGGCGTCCTTGTCTTTGTGTGCCCCAGCCTTTGGCTAACCCTCAGCCCCATGCTAGCCACCCCACTGCCTACACTGTCTGTCCCCTTTCAAAGGCAACTGCTCTGCAGACTCTCCGAGCCCTCTGCGCCTGCAGAGAGGAGTTCTCTTGCGCCCTCCGGCCGGCCCAGTATCGCAGTGTGCCATTGCAGGTGCTGCTCTCCTCCATCAGTCGGGATTAGCGCTGTGGTCCTGCCTATGTCCCTGGCCTGGCAGGAGCAGGGAACTCTGTCTGTTGGCCCTTCTCTGTGAGTGACAGCAATGTCCTGGTTGCTTCTCCGCCTGGTAGTTTCCCCTGGGAAAGAGACGTTCAAGCCAAACTTCCTGCGGGTGTTTTGCTTGCTACCCCTAACCCCAAATTCTCCTGGCCTCCTCTTGTGATGTAAACTCCCAGTTTGCTGGGAGCCCTTGTCTCCACTTGCCCCAGTGTTGCTTTTCTTGGCTCTGCCTTTCTGAAATAAGTGGTGCTAGTGGCGAGGTTTTAGGCTGATTCTTAGGGAGGAGCTGGTAACAGCTACACCTTGCTGGCTTTGACCTCTTGTAGAGAGCGGGGGCTTGGTCTGCTGACCCTCACCCTGCAGGAGGAGAGGGGTGTCTGTGGACCACTTCTGACCTGCACTGGGCCAGATGGGGATGATGCCCCAGAAGCAGCAGGCTGGAAGTGGAGATGGGACCTGGCTGTGTCCTGCAGAGGTGTGAAGGGACATCCTGGAGGAGAGAGCAGGGATGGTGCTGGGGTAGCCCCGGGTGGGGGGGTGCAGTGCTGAGGGTCACAGGGGGAATGGGAAGAGACCCCCAGAGCACCCCCTGTGCTCTCTCCATTCTCTGCTGTACAGTGGCACAGGCAGCCCCTTCCCAGGGGGTCTCACAGTCCCTTGCCTGCTGCCCCCTCCATCTCCTCAAATCCTCTCCCGCTCTGCTCACTGCTAGACTGCAGTCTAGGCTGCTCCAGGAGCTGCCCCCACAGTTCCCGGCTGCCAGGAGGCTCTATGTGGGGTGGAAAGGGGAGGTGGACATGGGGAAGATTTGAGAGCAAGCCTGGACCCCGGCCGGGCTGGGACAGTCATCTCCATGTTTCTCTCTCGGCTCCTGCTTCTTGGCATTGCAGCCCTGCAGCTGTGCCTGGGCACCCTCAGCTTTATGGGAAAACGGGTGAGGGGGCTGCAGCTCACATCTCTGGTGTTCAGTGCTTCATCTGCAGCGTTTAACATCCCTGAAGAACATAAAATACATGAGGTGTTCTCTGAGGGAAACACACTCCTGTGCCTGACCAGCCTAAACATGGTCCCAGTTCTGCAGATCAGGGCAACGGAGCAGTGGAGCACCAGGACGGGACCTGATGGGACCATGTTGGTAGTCTCCTCCAGGGATCACACCATGCCGGTAGCCTCCTCCAAGGACCACAGGCTGATGGCTGCCTGGAGCACTGGGGACACAGCAGGTCCCCAAGTCTTTCTGTTGGGAGGGGATTTCTTCCACCAGCTCCATAGCAGCTTGGCCTGAGGCCCAGATGGGCTCAGAAGCACCGGGCTGGGGTTTCTCTGCTCCGCAGGAGAGCCAGACAAGCCATTTAGCCTCAGTGGCTGGGGATGGAGGGGACCTTCACCCTCTGGACCAGGGGGCTTAGCTCAGATGGCCTGCGAAGGAGCTGAAAGGCAGGCTGATCTCCCTTGTGCTGCCTTGCACAGGAGAGAGGCTTTCCAAAAAGGTTTGGGTTTTACTTAAAAAACAAAAGGGGAGTGTGTCATTCTTGATGCAAACATGGGTGACGCTGTGGGAAGCACTGAGGGAAGGAGCCAAATGCCTCTGTGCAGGCACCCGACTTCTCTGCAAGGAGCAGATCGTGGCCATGAGCCGAAGCAGCAGCAGAGGTGGGATGAGCCCACCTGCCGTGATGCCTCCTCCCCCCAGCTGCCGTCACAATCCTGCTCATGTCTCTCCCCTGCCCAAAGGTGGGGTAGGATGGGGGCCGTGAAGGCTTTGGCTGTGGGTCCGAGGATGCCTGGCAGGAGCATCGTCTGTCATCCGCTGTCAGGCGAAGTGTGGCCACCCCTGGGTGATCCCGCACCGGCTTGATTTTACAGCCATGACTGGCACTTGAGCCTGTTTGCTGAGGGCAGGGGGCCTGCTCATGTCTCTCCCCTGCCCAAAGGTGGGGTAGGATGGGGGCCGTGAAGGCTTTGGCTGTGGGTCCGAGGATGCCTGGCAGGAGCATCGTCTGTCATCCGCTGTCAGGCGAAGTGTGGCCACCCCTGGGTGATCCCGCACCGGCTTGATTTTACAGCCATGACTGGCACTTGAGCCTGTTTGCTGAGGGCAGGGGGCACACGGGGCTGTCAGCTTGCGGCTGCCTCTGACCCCGTTCGGGACACCATAAATCGCCCGGTTCAAGGCAGCCTGGGCTGTTCTGGACACGGTGCTGTTGAACATGGTGTGCAGGATAATGCGCAGCCCAACCCCACGCCCGCAGGGTTAAGGTAAAGCGGGGGTGGCTGCTGGTGAGCAAGAGCAGCATCTGGGAAAGAGACAGTGCCTAAATCCCTTTAATTTTTTATATATAAAAAAGTGAAGATTGTCTGAATTTAGAGCATGGGGAATATCTAGTGCTGCCTCCTCTGGTTTTGCCTGGTTTTCCTTAGGCAACCCAGAGAGGTGGATATGGGGAGCCACCTCGCGGGTGCCATGGCACATCAGCTGTTCGCACAGCTCAACACGGAGAGTTTTTTGTCCGAGAGTGTACTGGACCGACCAGCTGAATGCGTGAGCGTGTGCTGCCCGTAGAAACCTGCTCCTGCTTCAGATGTGCACCTTCAGTACGCATCCTGCCCTAAAGTCTTCCAGTTAAATGCAGGCTTGGCCCAAGACTTCTTTCTACACGTAGGAAAACCCCTCAGAAACATCCTTCTGGCCTTTGGTACCAAGAAAAAGGGAAGGAAAATGCACAAGGTGCTGATTTTGTGGGAAATTTTGGCCAGAACAAGGCAGTTGCCTGCCCTGTGCTGTCCTAGGTCTGACCATACTGACGCAGGGGTTGCTTTTCTCCATGAGCGCTGCAGACCCAGCCCAGGGATGGGGCAGTGCCCAGGCTCCCCTGCCTGCCTGCAGCACCCCCCGGCAGTGATGATGCTGGGCAAGACCAGGTGAGACCCAAGGGAGATCCATCCCCGGAGGTGACTGTAGGCAGCATTTTGGGGTGAAACGCTGAGTGTGCGGTGGGGAGAGGTGCGGGGGCACATGTGTCCGGGGTTGCTGGGTGCCTGAGCAAGGGGCAAACTGTGGGAGCTGCATGTCAGTGTGTGTGTGAGAGTGAGAAATGTCCTGTGACCGCAGCTGGTGTGTACTTACGTGTGCAAGGTGGGGGGGTGTATTTTTGGGGTAGGGGTGAGCAAAGAGGAGCGTGTGTTTCTGTGCTGGGGGGTGCGCAGTGTGTGCGTACAGGGTTGCTTGTGTGTAGGGGGGCTGTGCGTGTGAGGGGTCTGAGTGGGAAGGAGGGGGCTGCATGGGAAAGGCTGTATGCGTGTGCAAGCTGTGAGTGCGTGAAAGGGTCTGCGCGGAGGGCCTGCACGGGTGTGCTTGTGAGGGCTGCGTGCATGCATGTGTGTGTGCAGGGGGGCTGTACAGGCGTGTG
>NW_009187684.1:0-14827 GCF_000690835.1 Fulmarus glacialis
TTCTATGATTCTATGATTCTATGATCAAACTAGGGGTTTTCAAGTGGTTATTTTATTTTATGTATAGAGGTGCTGTTAATATTTAAATATTTCTCCTTTACTCAAATAAATCCCATAGATTTGGGGGTTTTATTTTCAGACTGGTTTTGGTTCATTCATTGTCTCTGAGCTTAGATAGCATTACCTTCAAATTCATGTCCTCATGCACAGGGTAGATAGTTCTGAAAATGCAAGATAAAAACATATAAAAAGCAGACCCTGTATTTTAAAATAAAATATATCCTTATTAATCAGAGATGTATCTATTTTGACGGGCTCAACCTGAGATAGTGAAAGAGGCAAGTTTTGTTTTGTTTTTTTTGTGGGTTTTTTTTTTAAGAGTGCCCAACAGTGAAAAATAAGCTTTTAAGATGCTAAAGCTTGGATTTAGAAAAATATAGGTATTTTCCAAATATATAGATGCTCCATCTTAAAACACATATTTATTTTTCTATCCAGATTAGGTTTTTGAATATCCCATGCTTTTCCAGTTTATTGAACCCTATGCTGCATTACGTAACTGCTCAACTGTGTCTCTTTAATGGATAAGATTTATTTCAAATAATGACTTCCTGGAGAAAAACAGCTTTAAACAAACCCTGATGCAACAGATGCTTCTACGTTTCAGCTGAATTGTGTCTCACACTCCACAGCGCTGCGTCGCCAAGCGTGAAGGGGTGACTGCCTTCTCCAGTGAGAGCCGCAGAGTTTGTCTAGTGCCTTCATACACGTTTGTATACCTGAGATCACGTTTTAGAAAAAATACTGAGTAACAGCTTCCCCTTCCCTTGTCTGGGTCCTGCACCGAGGCAGAATGCTGACATTCTGCTTTTTCAGAGGGTTTTGTTACTCACCAGCTACTGCTTATTTCGGGATGGTAGCGGCACAGCCTCCGTCGCTGTGGCTCCAGCAGTCTGCCCTCCGGAGGTGCTTCAATTAGAGCTGTGCATGCACAGAAGTATGTGCATTTGCAAATTGGTCATGTTAGATAAGAATTATGAAGCACACTAGGTATTGGATCAGCTAATTTTCTTGAGGTAATCTCCGTGGAGCAGGGCACCCCACCAGTTATGTCCCAGCGTGGGCTGATAGCTCTGGGGAGCATCAAGGCCTTTTCTTCTGGGGACTGGAAGGTGCTTTACAAATGATAATTAGCTGCAGATCACAGCCATCCCTAGGACATAGCCAGGTATTAACATCCCTGTTCTGAGCTCCGAGGAATAGGAACTGAGTGCCTCTGTAAACTTGATACTGGTCGTGTAAAGGGCAGAAGCAGGAATAGGGTACTCCAACTTGAGAAGGCGATTTCCCAGCTATAAACTGGTGGCTCTAAAGATGTTTGATATTCTCAAAGTGAAATGTATACACTGTAAGAACGGCTAGGAACTTACCAAGAAAACAAGTCCCTGTTTGCACAACAGCGTGACTCAGATGAGTTACTGGAGAAGCACAGCTTGGTGAGGTATCACACGCACACCACTGCGAAGCCTCTGAGGTAGGACGTTTTAGTATGCATCTGTGACAGGAAGAAAAAGGACCCTCCGTCTACTAACAGTCCCCAGTGGGTATCTGATAATTCAGAAAGCTGTAGTAGTGTAAACATATATTTTGAATCCAAAGGAACAGATTTTGTACTACGGGGGCAAATGGGCAATTAGCACCTTTACCTGCAGTAACACAGCCAGCTAGCAGCACAGCTAGGAGCAGAAGCACAGCTTTTGTTTCCTACGCTGGTGCTCTAAGGAAAGGCATGTACTGTTTGTAAGTAGGCAGCAGAGGAAAGTAAGGATTTACATCAATAACTGCTGTTCAAAGTTGTCATTAGGTTGCACGGGTAACAGCTTAACGCAATTTTCCTAGTAATGGTTTGTCTTCAGCTGACTCTCAGGGCACTCATAACTGTTTGTAACAGGGTATTCCTCCTGCAGATTCTTGTACATATATTTTTTTCCTGATTTAAAAATGGAAGATGTTTGACTTTTGATTTAAAAGGAACTGCTCTCACACAAGGCTTGACAGCCTTGTTAGCTGTACCTGAACTGTAAGGAGATGATCTGGGCTGGAGCAGTCCATGGGGTGAACCTGCCCTGTGCTGCAAACAGAGACATTCATCAGGGTTGAATGGGGACTGACCTGAAATATAACGTTGCTTTTGTGATATTTTCCCTCTGATCTCATTTCCATTCATTCTGTGATCAAACAGATGAAGACATCTTGTTTGTTGTTAAGAAACGCATAAAAAAAAGATTAGAAAGTACGTTAAAATTTAAATATTAATCTTTGCCATGGTCAGAAAGCTGTGATGAGTTACAGGTTTGTAACTCTAGTAACACCAGAGAGGAATTACAGAACCTCCATATTTTCTTCCATAAACATTTATGTTTTCTCAAAGCACTACTAATAGAGTTGTTGAAAAACAGTAACTTTTTTCACAAAGGGAGCTTGCGATTTTAAAAGATGTTCCACTATGGAAAGTGGGAGATGTAGTAGCCATTAATTCATTCAGATATTCTCTTGATTATTTCCCTATGAAGGTATAATTTTTTTTCTTTTTTTTTTTTTTTTTTTTTTGGGGTAAAAAAAGCGGTATGTTATGCATTTTTCTCCCATGATTCTTCCATTTCTTCTGTCATCTTGCATCTTGTCACTGAAAACAGAGAAAAAGAGACAGAGGATATGCAGAGACAGCATTGAGAGAAAAAAAAAGTGTTCTTTGGAAGTTTTCAATCTAGGGAAAAAGCCTATTTCAGGGGTGAGGGGGGACGAAGCCCTAAAACATGTTAAATGAGTGTTTCACAATTTGACATTTCAGACTTCTATGTCTGTTGCTGTAGGGTAAACACTCAATAGATAACTCTTTGGAAACTTTTGTCAAGCATAAATCTTAAATTAGTAAGATAAAAAGGTCGTGTATAGATTTAAACAGAAGTGTTAGATACTACTGAAATGGTGATGATTTGATTTGTAGGTTATAATAGTACTGTGACCTACACATGAAAAATTAGGCAGAGAGATTTATTATCAGTTTTTGACTTTAAAAAGGTTATAACTCGCTTAGTGAAGGTGGAGGTCAGAGTTAAGGCAGTTTGTAGGATATTAAATTAAGAAAACAATCACTATGAGGTCAATGGGAGAGAAAGATCTTTTCAGCCTGGGATCCTATAGAAAGAGGCAGAATAAGAAACTAAGTAGAGGAAAAAGAAAAAAAGAGTTTATAGAATTCAGTGGGAAAAACATAAGGGAAATCAGTATGAGGACAGACTGAGGGATGTGAACTCTTCTGTTCCTGAGTGCAGCTGTTGCTTTGCTTGGTGATCACACTCTACAGGTACCCAAAAAATTGAGGTTGGAGTTGGTTAGCCTCAGAAATGAGATTATCAGTAATGGGAAAGCATTAAGAAAGGACTACATGTAATGAACAGAAGGAAACACTTCTAGATGGTGAAATTAATTAGGAAGTGAAACATAAACATGGGGAATTTATACGAGCCTCATGGCAAAGGTCACTGAACATAAGACTGAACCAAACATGGCAAATTTCTGCTGAGGGTTTTTTCGTGGTCAGCTATGGTTTGCTCTGTTACTCCTGAAGAACCAGTTTTTCTTTTAGGGTTGAAAATCTATGCAGAGTTGATATCAATAATCTATTTCTACCAACGCTACTCAGGTTCACTTAAGGTCCCATTTTCTTTAAGTAGCAACATGCAGGCAGTTCCAATCATTTATAAACCACAGCTGATACATAAGCATATGTTAAACGCAAGATAGCAGAAAGGACTTGATTACTTTGTATGTATAGCAGGATGTTTTCAATTGCCAGTCATTAGATTCCTGAAACATGGGGAGAAGTTAGATGTTAGTCTCCCAAAGATCAGCAAGACTTTTCTTTGAATTATCCTTTAGCAGAGTCAGTGATTTTCCTGCAGTCTAACCTGAAGTGTAACCACAGAACACGATTTATTAAGAAATGTTCTTGGTGTGTATATACATAGCAGGTGAGAAGTATCTAAGTGAGGCAAGGTGCTATAATATGAATACGGTGCTTTTCTCATCCTGTAGTTAAGCTCATAATAAGCCCCAGGCCAACTCTGCCTCAAGTCAGAATGATACCCAAAGTCTTCTGATGGCAAATGACACTGCACTAACGCACTGCATTATTTACTTTCCAGGGGGGTGGAAGGGGGATTTACAACAGCCAAAGATGTTCATGGATTAAGAGGATATCCATCCCTTTAAGTATCCTGTCTTTACAGGGACTTCTGGGAATGCTTCTGAAATACAGTGATTTCCTGCACCATTTGTTTCCTGCACAAGAAATGTCTTACTCTCTTTCTAAAAAAACCCACACAAAAAAAGTGAACTACACCATGAACTTTAAGTGAAGAGTAAATATTTCTCCACAACGAGAAACAAAGATTTTGGGGGAGAATCTAATGATCCTGGGGAAAAAAATCAATCATTTCAATTTAGTTTCAACATGCACCGCCTTTATTGTATATTGATTTTCTTCCTTCACAATCAGCTTCACACCAGAAAGTGAGATAGGATGGTGACCCATGTCCCTGCTTTACCACTATCAGCTTTTACAAAAATCCATGCTGTGCCACATCAGTGAAACAAATATTATATACACATGCTTACCAGAGAAACTTTATAACTAAAAAAATAACAGACTTGATATTTTAGTTCTAGGGAAATTTTCTGCTCAGAGCACTACGTTTTATCTGTATGGTGAATATAATAGTGGCAGCATTATGCTTCTTGGTGAAAAGGTTGATTCATGATTTTGTAGCATGGTGAGGTGACAGAAAATACAGTGTTTCTCATTCCTGGGAAACTCTCAGGATTGAAACTGGAGGTACGAGTGAATGGATTCTGTCCTGCTAAAAAGCTGAAAGAGCTAATCCAAAGAGATGCTTGTGATCATCAGTATCAGCAAACGCATTCAGTGTTTTGGTTTTTTAAATGGGAAACTTTTTCAGCTGTTCACTCTCCATTCTGCATCCTTCCTCTCCATTTGCATTTGCTGGACAGGTCGTTTGTTCTTTGCTCACCAAAAGATTTTTATTACTAAAAAACATGTTTCTTAATCAATTTGTAAACTAAGTAAACCCCTTTACACAGCAAGTAAAGAGTTTGAATCCCAAACCAAAGTTTCCCCAAAAGTTAGTGTTGTTCTGAATCTGGGACCTGATTTTGTTCTGCCAATGACTTCAAGTGATGCAAACCAAAATTTGAAGTAATTCTGAGCGAATTAGTGAGAGCAGTGTTACTTCTTGCTGGCTGGTAGATTTAGTCTAATCAAAACAAAATTCCTTGCCCAGGCAGGCAAGAATTCAACTGAGCACGGTGAGAGGTCACCAGCACAAGAGAAATGTTGTCTCGAGAGCTGAGAGATACAGCAGAGTACTCTAACACTGCAGGCTGCAAGGGCAGTCGAACCTTTACCTCCAGAAAGAAAAAAAGGTGCCTGCTGCACACTGGAGTAAGTTTTAAAAGGTGTAAGTTGCAATAGAAAAAAACATTATGTATTTCACATGCAGTTGAAAAAAAACCACTTCGTGGTCAATATTTTATCACCAGAGACAATGTGGAAAGGGAAGCAATTAACAAACAGCCAATGAAAATGTAAGGCAGAAAAGAGAGTTTTAAGCAAGGTGGTGGCCAGCAATGCACCTAGAGGGACGCAAGGGTGCTCCTTGAAAGCCAGTCTGACTGCTATTGAGTTGTGTTTAGCACTGAGAAGTCAAAGCTAAGATGTGATAATAGGAGTTGTTCAGGGTGCCTGTAGTTACGTGGAAAAACTAAGATTTGCTTCTGATGCCCGTAGCGAAAGCCGAGGACAACTCCTCTGGTTTTAGTCCATTTCTAGCAATAACATGAATCATTTCATGAAAGTTAGTTCTGTTACCAGCTACCAACCATTTCTCTTCAGCTGCAGTGCACAGATATAAGACTAGACCAGATTCTCTTTACATTTATATGTTATACACTGTTTTTTTTTTCATGAACGGACCTATGAATTTCTCTGGTTGACTAGAGTGAAAAATGGCAAAAATCAGCTCGTGCAGCTTGGTCTGGGACACAACTGCCTCAGGACACAGTGCCTGAGAGCGTAGTTCCTAAGATGCTAATCAACCTGCTGAGTTCATAACCGCTTGCCAGGTTTTAATAGTATTTTTGAGGAGTAACTGCAATTAAAAAAAAAAAAAACAAACCAACAAACAATAACACAGAATTCTCTAGAAAGCAGTTCTATGCAGAAACAGTAAATCTGTGCTGCATTTCTGTAGGACTTGGCTACAAGATCTGTTGATGTCATACCAAAAATCAGATAATCCATTCATTATTTATTGCTATTTAACACAGTGAAAGGTTTCCATCAGCCACATAATAAAACTGCTAAATTAATGGACACATGCAAGACTTTGGCAAAGATTTACTTGCTTTATGCTCTTAGTAATCTTTCTTACCGTTTTCCCAAGCTCAATATTTTCCTCCTAAATGATCATGACAGAGTTAGTCTTGTTTCTAAGAGGCTTGTGCCTTGTAAATCACTTCTTTATGGGGGGTACAATAGAGTCTGCTCAAAATTTCCAACAAACTTTCTCTTAACCAGAACAGCAACACTTTGGGAGTCAGGTTAGAGTTTTCTGCCATTATTCCTCTCCTGTTACAATGCCTTTTGAGCATTGAAAGTCAGATGAAGAAGAAACACAAAAGCTATCTTTTGGGATATTTTAAGGACCTACAACATGATTGTTGAAAGCTGATGTTGGCAATATTAACTCCTCCAAAGGTGGATGATTAAAGTAAATGTCGCTATAAATAATCTCCATATGAGAGCGTGCCAGGATTAGAAAAAGAATAAGAACCAAGATGTGCAGATATGTAATGTGACTAATGGCCTAATGCAAGGTAAACTTGATCTTTCTACACTCCTTTCTCAGGATATGAAAGTGAAAAATGTTTGAGTATATTAAAGTATTGTGAATTTTAAGAAGTAAAAATTGAAAAAATAGATATAGTTGATGATATTTATTATGTGAACCTTACATGTGTGTGTATATATATATGTACAGAGACATATGTATATACGAATAGACATTAAAGTTGGAGAAATTGGATAAAACACATTAGACAGACAATAGGCAGACAGATTTCATGGCTGATGGGAAGACTTTTCCCTGTAGCTCTGAATCAGTTTGAGTTTGTTAGAGCATAAACACCCAATCTATTTTCAGGGTGAGAATGAATAACGAAGGGTGGAAAGAAAACTTGCAAACATGAAAAAATGAAATGAAGCTAACCAAAACAGAATAAAGTCTGGAGTAAACTTCAAACTTTCTGTCCCATCAAGCGTATAAGACACACTTGCCCCAGGCCTCTCTATTTGCGAGACAGACACTTGTGTTGCTGCAGATTTTGGAAGTGTTACAGCCTGGGGTAAAATCTTTCAGTAGGATGAACAATCACTGAACAATTCTCTTTAATGTTTGCTAGCCAGACAGGTTTGCTTTCAGCAGCATGTACAGGGATCTCTAACTTACCTGTGATTGTTTCTTGCTCTTCAGCTTTACAGTTTTCCTTTTAGCAGCTGGACTTCTCTCATTTGAATTTCAGCCTAATGAGGCTACAAGCCTTTGGCAAGCTCTGTCCATTCCTATTATTGTAAATGGGCCTCCGTGTATTGTAGAACCCTGTCCGAGTCAAAGAAAGGAACATTTGCTGTATTTGCTTTACTGGAAATTTTACAGGCTTCTACATGATCTTAAGATTGGCTCAACTAGTAGATCACCCCTACCCTCTTAGCCTGAAATCCACTGGTCAGCTTTATGCTTCTGGAAGCCTTGTTGAACATCTGGGCAGGAAACTGGCTTGGTCATTTTAAAATATTCACTTTCCAGACAAAAATTGCAATCTGAATGGTTTTAAAGCCATTTAGTATAGCTGAAAATTAGAATCCGGGTGGTGATGGATGATCCATAATATTGACCTAGGTGTACCAGCAGCACCTTCTGCAGACTTTGGATCAAGTTTGTGCCACAATACTCTTTGGACACTGAAAAAAATTGAAGGTGGATAGATGCGTGGTGTAGCAACAAAATGGCAACAGGAAGCCAGTTAGGACGTGTCTTTGATCACTTATTGGAGAAGGTTCTTTCCTGAGGAAAAGTCTCTTTCTCAAAACAAAGAAATGCTAGTCGATCAAATGAGTATGTAAACATTATTATGTGGCCTTTGATAAAAAACTCTAATTATTATGTATTCAGAACAGGATTCTGGGATTTACCTAAAGGAAAACCAGACAAAAAACCTAACAACTTTGAGCCTTACACTAATAGATACGGTTTTTATTTATAGTGAAGAATGAAACTAAGAACCTTTTCAACGTGAGTGTAAGTGTTAGTCAAAAAAAAAAGCTCTTTTGCATAATTTATTACATTCTATTGTTAGACTTTAATATTATTCTGGTTTTGTAAAATAATCACCTTGCATTTGCCCAAGCAAGCGTGTAATAAAGCAAGTTTATAATATCCCACAGTGTATGCCTTTGCTTAGTAAAGCTTCTTTTTTAAAATACTGTGAGTTAACCACAGTAGCCTGAATTAGTCTGTCAGACACTTTATCCTATCCAACATTCCAGCACTCCTTTCCCTTAAAACTTTACTTCATTAACCTGCCACATATGCGTATAAGGGAACCCATCAATTCATGTAGCTCAAAATAAGAATCATGTTTTCATGACAGATCATTCAGAGCAAGTATTTATGTACAGTAAGTGGGAATAAAGGCAGACAGCCTCAGAGTACCCATGAAGGAGAGTTGTTTGGAACAGCTGTAACTTGATTATTAAAAAAATAAAATTTAATGGGTATAGAAACATAAAAGCCACAAAGGTTAGAGCTTCTTTATGCATAAACAAACATTGGCAGCCTTGATGATAATGAATGGCCTTCTGTGCCTAATCTGTTCTGTTTAACAGGTGGTATTTCATACTCAGACTTCATCAATGGGATAATTTTCTTGTTAAAGAAAAAAGATGTTACCTTAACAAATAACTGTTACTTCCATGCATAACTGGCTTAGTAGGCTAAGCAGAAGGGGTGTAATCCTGGCACTATCAATGCAATACACATTTACTTGTATGGTGTATGAGAAAGGCTGTCACGGGCTGCATAAAGGAAAGCTTCCGAGTGGGCAGTCTCTTATGTTCCCAGGTAGGTGTTCAACAGCAGTCTCATCTAGTGACGCAGATGGCCAAGCCTTCATCTGAGAAGCCTGTCTTTTAACTGGCTGGAATTAGAAGAAATACAGACAATTTTTAAAGTCATTTGCAGTGTAACACCATCTCTAAGTCCAAGCTAAAACTCAGAAATATTTGTTGACAAACACATAGAAAAAGAGTCAGTCTTTTTCCCAGAAAGTTTACTGTCTGAATATGCAGGAAAAAGGATGAAAAAAAAATATTTGGTGTATTTTGCAGGTGCAAGAAATATGTGGAAAACTGAAGCCAGATCTGCTGAATGCTCATCTTGTCTTATAAGAGCAGAACACATTTTTCTTACCAACTATACTACTTAAGTGATGTACTTTGATTGAAATGATCGTATCAGATGCGGACTTAGACTCAAAAGCTTTGCAGAACTGTGCATAGAGCTAAAATGGTACGCAGTTTAACCAAAAGGATCACCCATCCACTTGCTTCCAAGTTTCAGATGTCTGAAACCATCATCCTAAGAAGAGAAGTCCACTCTTGTGACTACTGATTGTATATAAATATTCACAACTTCTGAAAAAGACTATCAGGAGGAAATATTCTTTTCATCTTTTGCACAGCTCTGTTCAAAAGATCTTTTGTTGTAGAAAAATTGGAGTCGGCAATCTCAACAGTTGCTAATAACGCTGCTTGGATGGACTTGCCAGAACAACCAGTTGCTTCTGTTATCCATCACTGAGCTCATTGGTTTTAGCTAATCTTCTGCATTAAAACTGCTGATGAAAACTCAGCAGTTGCCAGGGAACAAACACTTGGGACAAAGTTGAGTAGTTCTATGCCGTGTCTAAAAATAAGGGGAAACTTGGACAGAACCATGCATAAATAGCAGAAATCCCCAAGACTGCAGAAATGTCACACGGTTGCATCATGTGTGTGCCATAGCAGCAGTTTTGTGAGAGACTGCATTTATTTATTCTCAGAAAAGGAACATGGAGAAACACCTATTTCCAAGGGTATTAGGAGGAGTGGTGATTCAATTTGACATAAATAGCTAGAATAAAATCAGAGGTTGTTCAGTAGTACGGTGACCATTAGCAGAAATCAATTACTGCCCAGTCTGCATTTTCACTGCAAGCTTGTCTGATTCTAGTAATGGGAAGGGGACTGGAAACTTAAGTGCTTCTGCTGAATTGAAACCCAGAAGTGTAAAGTAATTGAAAACAAACAAATATTGTCATTAGCTGATTTTTTTTTTTTTCTAATTCAGAACTGAAATATCAGTTTTCTAGTTTGGCTGGAACTTCAAGGAGAAATTAGGAGGGAAAAGAAAAAAAAAAAATCAGAAGATGGCATAAGCCTGTTCTTGGTGGAAGTCATTCATGTTTTAAGATGTCACCAATGTATCAACTATAGTCTTCCTACATCATAGAATTGCATCCAGTTCCTTTGTATTCTACCCAACATAGAGACTATACAATATTTCAGTAGATGTCTTTTAGTTTTTGCACTGGCACAGAAAACAGGTGAGGAAAAAATACGTGGAGGGAATTTTTAAAGTTCGTAATGAATAAGTGTTAACTTTTAAAGAGGAGATATTAGTTTTGCTTTTCTTACTATTGATGAAGTAAAGTGAGTGCTTTTTACTTTATGTTACCTTTCCAGACCAAACACTTCATGGGACAGAGAAAAAAAGATTATATTAAGCAAACTCCCTATTGCGTCTAAGCAACACATACAGATTGTAAAAGGAAAGCTAGACTTTTACTTGCTTTGCTCCTCTTTACGTTGTCAGAAATGAAATTTTGATTATCATGAAAATGGAAAACTTTTATACCAAATGAAGTATAATTGTATGCTTTTATATTTTGGTAGGAAAGAAAACATAACAGATTTTTACACCCACTTATATATTGTTCATTCTTTCCATATACACACACACACACACAAGCATACGTGCGTGCGCACAGATTTTTCCTGTTTTGTCCTTATTCAGGTGAAGGGATATAGCTTTTGCCTCTCACCCAGTTTTGCACATTATCCACTGTGACCTGTACTTTAAGGATGGAGAAAGCCACAGCTTCACCCCTTGTTTTACCAATGCTATGAAAGCAGCTGATATACTACAATCCCAAAGGCACAAAGGTCATTTCAGCACTTCCCAACAGAGCAGTTAATAACAACCAACTCTCCCCCAGTTCCTTTCATTTTCAGGAGACTACAGATAATCTCCCTGAGCCGTCAAATCAATACCTTCTGCCCCACAGTGCCAGCTCCACGCCAAACAGGGTGTGTACGCCCAGCATGGGTCCAGGAGGTTATTGCCAACTTCAAGCTTTCCTGTCTAATTAATTCATCTCTAAGACCACAATGTAAATGAGGGACTGGCTCGGTTTGACTCTACAGGATGTTCTCACAGCTGTCTCCCCCTTCACAATCTGTTTCACCTCAGAACAAGAGAAGTGCAAGCCTAGCCAGTGTGCATGCTGAATTATGCATTCAAATTGCTTGTGTTTAAACCCCTAAAAAAATCTTAATGGCTTAATTAAACCAGAAACTGCACAATGCATCTCCTTAAATCTTAACTTCCAGATCGCTCTCATTTTCAATGAGCCAGCAGTGTGACAGTAAGTCCAGAGCATAACTTAAGCCGACAGGAAATTTGGTGACATGATAACTTCTTACTTTCCCATTTAAATCATCTCATCAGACATTGGTCAGGGAAATATATTGACATAGCAGACCATAAGAAGCACCCACCAGAACAAAAGAAATACTAGTGTGTATTCCCCGTGTGTGTGTGTGTGTGTGTGTTAGGAGAACAGGCTTTAGCTAAAATCTGTGGTCCCCCACAGGTCTTACTATCTTGCTCAGAAGAATGGTAAAGTAGAGGTCCTGCTTGTTAGAGAGCTAATGTCCATTATCAAAAAGAGAATGTGAAGTCTTGGTTTCAGAATAAAGTTACAAGTCAGGAACCCAAGACGGCATAATTCCCTAGATTGTTCTCCTGCATTTTCACACAAAAATAAGAACTTTTTTTTTCAGAATACCAATTTTTTTTTTTTTTAATTTTGTTGTTTTCTGTCCAGACACAAGAATATGACTGTCCTATGTCAGTGCATGTTCTAGGACTGAATAGATCATTCTAAAATGAGAAACATATTTTTGTTTTGTTCAAAAACTTAAATGTTTGTATTTATGTAAAGATTTGCTCTCTACAATAAACCTACTATGTACTATGTTTCTTTGGCTATTCAAATTTGGTGAAGGGTAGGGAAGGAAGGCAAATAGTACAACTTTTTTTCACTGAAATAAAAAAATATATATTCAGAATTTTCATTTTGTGGCTATCTCTCCTAACACTTCTCTAGACTAGGAAAAAACCCAATCCAAAATTCAACAGTTTTCTGTCATTTATATAACGCATCATACACTTATGTGTGTTCATAAGACACATACATCAGTTGCACAGTTTATTGTGTGACAATGGCAGCTGTAAGTAGTGTGAGAGTGTGAGCTCCATCTTGGCATGCTTAGCACCTGTAATGAAGCAGTTCTAACATATATCTGTCTGTCTTGGCATCAGATCTGAAGGTTGCCTCATTCCCAGCAAGCCTCAAGGAAAGAAAGTGAGACCACAAAGTGCACCATGCAAGAAGTCAGCACTTTGCACTTCAAAAAGGGACGTTTGCAAAGCGGTGCTTTGTTCAGATCAGGCTCTTCCTCCACACATCAGACCTGTCCTGCCAACCACAGCTTTGAATGGGCGCTCTTGTTTTTCTTTCTCCCATCACGCCTTTGCAGAGCTATGCTGCTAATTCTTTTCTCTTCTGGGATTTCAGTTGCCAGCTGCCCAACCCCTTTGGAGGGTTTCTGGAAAAAAGACTTTGATACCTTGTTATTGCAGGCTGAATATGCTGTTAGAAGGCTCCTTCCCCAGACACAGCTGTCTCTGAAGCCCTCTGCCATGAGATCTTTGGCACCTGGGTGCTTGGCTTGGCTGTCATGACATCCCCCACATAACAATGTAGCCATCACACGACTGTACATTAAAGTTATATGTTCCATTTACCTTCATGACTATTTCCTAATAACAGATATTATGTGGCTTGATAATTGAGTTTCATGTGTCAAATTTCTGGGTATCTGATGGATTGAGAATGCTTCCAAAGGGGCAGCTTGTACAGGAGAGGGGCTGGGATCAGACTAAGCTGCTTAGCTGGATGTAATCCTGAACTGCCTGTGCTCCCCCAACACAAGCAATTTTCTCCTTCTCCTTTCCTAGCTTTAATCGTTTCTCTCAAAGTTGTTTTCTCACAAAAGCATAACAATCTGAGTTAGGGTCAGAGAAAAAAAGTGGGGATGCTTGTGTTATCTGTGGGAGCTGGCATAAGGGGAGACAGGATGGGATGGGACGTGTGTTGGAGATTAGCTGTGAATGCAAAAAGCAGAAGAAAAATAGCCAGAAAGTCCTTGATGGAGAAGAGAAACCATCACAGTTTGAGAACTGAAACTCAACATTTATCCAGTGTCCTTGTTGCTGTTTTGTTTTGTTTTTTTTTTTTTTTTTAACTTGGATTTCTTTTTAACCATTGGTTCAAACTCAAAGTAGTTTATTAGAGAATTCAAAACATGCTCTTGGGTTTCAAGCCTGTCTGTAGCGATTAACTAAGACAGCAGAGTCAGGGCCGGGACAGGAAGCCCCTTGTGGCCACCTGAACCCGTCTCTCTTATCCCATTCAGGTGTTAATGGGATGTGCAGGACGCTAATCTGCACTCCTATATCATGTTAGCAAATCAAAATGCCTTGTGACAACATGAATACCCCATAGTATTAGTGACTTTTTGAAATGTCTCATTAGATCTTCCTAGCTGTGTAAATTAAGCAGGGTCGGGTCTGGCAGAAGTGGACATGGTTCCCCTGAATGTTGATTGCCTGTAGCCACAGTAGCAAGGCTGGAATGCAACATCTTCTTTGCAGCCATTTTGCTGGTTTCCAGAGCTGTCTTACCCAGGTCAGATAGACACGTGCATGCATGCACTGAACATGTCCGTGTGATGGAAGGAATTTAGGGAAGAAGTGAAACAGTAAGAAAGTCGGTCTGCTGCATGAGAGGCTAGGACTCTAACATTGTTCCCCCATCCTTTGCAGAGATCTGCCATGACCCTTCAAACCAGTCCCCTCATTTTCTTTATTTCCCTCAATCAGCTTTGACTTTCTAAAAGAGCTGACAATTCATTTTGCAACGCAGATCCCCCAGCATTTTATTTACCCATCTAGTTAAGTATCTGTCTTGGCAGTTACATATTCTTTCCTTGACAGAGCAATATTAAAGGATTCCCACAGAGACCTGGTTGACTTCAGTACTCTGAACCTACCCTGGAGTAATCTAATCCTGATGTGCATCAAGTCAAAAAGTTCTTCCAGTTCCAGGACCATGAAGGGGGTGGGGAAACAGCTGGAATTACAGCCACTAAACCTGAACCATTCTGACTGGATTTCAACCTCAATCTCTTGCAGAACTGAAAAGCAAATGCACTACATCAGAGACTGGGCTACAGGTAGGGAAA